>NC_061120.1:166714885-166783710 GCF_002878395.1 Capsicum annuum | reverse complement strand
ATGGTCTTATATACATTGAAGGATACCATTTCACCATTAAATCATCCCAAAGTATCATACCATGATTTTTTATGGTATTGGCAAAAATGAACAATGTCATCCCTCAACTTCAACTTCCTAGATAGTGGGAAGTATTGACCTAAGAAGTCCTCAATGAGACATGTCCATAAAGTGATAGATTCATCGAGTAAAGACCTTAGCCATAGTACCGTTTTTCTCGTGAGAGATAATGGAAAAAGGCGTAACCAGATAGACTCTTGGGATATATGTGTGACATTGAATAGAGTACATATTTCCATGAAACCCTTTAAGTAAGCATTCGGGTCTTCATGAGATTCACCCACAAAGAGTCCCTTTAAGTGGAGCAATTTCATCATCACACTTGTAACATAAAATATTCCATGCTCCTCGGTAGAGGGAATGAGAATTTCACTTTCATGATCTCCGGTCCCAATACAAATCAAGTCCTCGTGACTCATGATGGTTTGGGAATAATAATGTTTACCTACTTAAAGATCAAAAACAATAAAATAATTAAATTTCACCACTCCGGGTATTCCTATGTAAGAATATCACCACAAAAGCAAAATCTATATTTCATTCCCCAGCAATGGCGCTATTTTAATAACGTTCAACTCACTCCCATCATTATGGGGTGAGGACATCATTGTCAAGTAATACAAATCGAGTCCTCGTGACTCATGATGGTTTGGGAATAATAATGTTTACCTACTTAAAGATCAAAAACAACAAAATAATTAAATTTCACCACTCCGGGTATTCCTATGTAAGAATATCACCACAAAAGCAAAATCTATATTTCATTCCCCAGCAATGGCGCCATTTTAATAACGTTCAACTCACTCCCATCATTGAGGGGTGAGGAGATCATTGTCAAGTAACCCAATTTGAATTGGGGTCGAATCTAAAGGAGCAAATTATAGACTTAAAACCCTATGGGTGCTCAAATTACTACTAGGTTACACGGGATGCTAACAAAAACGACATGTAAAATAAAATGGGGGGATTTGTTTGGAGACTTGTTGTACAACCTTTAACAAATGATAAAGAGATGGCACTTTTGTTTTAAACAACAATGTTGGGGGAAATCTTGGGCTTATGTCTACCTAAAGGTAAAAATATGTGGGTTAATGATGGTTTAGCATGAAATTTAGTTGTTAACTAAAGGACAGGCTAGGTTGAAGGTCATAGTGGTTAATATTTCAATAAAACAACAACTATTTCACCTGTTGGCTCTTTCAAGCACCTAACAAGTATGAAATTTGTAATTACCCAAAACCTCTGTCAAGCATCCCTATTTCGAGGATGATGCTCTTAACATGATTTACACTCCTAATACACTTATTTCTAAGATTCCAAAAGGAACCAAACCATAGGCTTAAATGTCCACCATTGCGCTATCCCCCTATAACCCTCTTTCAAGGATATTATGGGTTACCTCATATTCACCTTCATCCTTTTTTGAGGATGATAAAAGGTTTCAAGAGTTTGGGGTTTGCACCCATCAAACCCATTTGGAGATTTAGGGCTTTCACCCATCAAATTCTAACTCATAAGCTCAAGCAATGGTGAAATACTTAATTAACAACTAACAATCATGCAAACACAATAATACCCACACACAAATTACACTCTAGTTTAACATAGTCCTAAGACTAAAGAAGTTAGCTGCTCATTAGATAGGGAAAAAAAGAGAATTTTACTAAGTAGTGCATCCATATAATCTTGAATTCCACACTTCAATTTTGCTAATTTCCCTTTGGAAGAATAATAAGAATGAAGAATCAAATTTTCACCCTTAAATTCTAGGGTTCTTCCCCTCTCTCCTATAAAGTGTTTAGAATTCTCCAAATAAATCTTGCTTTATTTGTCTAATTTACCACAATTTCGTTTACTCATTCCTCTTGCTAGGACACAGTCATGGAGCTTTGGCTAAGATCGCACAACCACAATTGTGGTTATGATTGAGAGATCAGGTTATGTTGGCCAAACTTGACCGACTGCGATCGTGTTCCTTCGACCGCAATTGCGTTACCTGAGGCTAGATAAATTTTTTACTTAGCTGACAATGATCACGGTGTTCAAACCATGGTGGTGATACCCGAGGCCCTTTTTGCTCTGAGTCTTCAGTTGCACTTATCATACTTCCTTTTGATCGTTATAAGCTTCAATCCACATCTTTTAACCAAATCGAACGTATGCCTGCAAAGAGTGGATATTAGTGCATTTAACCACAAATATGTCTCATTTATTCACTCAGGACGAGGTAATGTGCACGAAAGATGAGTATGAATATGTTGTAAAATTACCACTCATCAAGCGTAACCTAGAACCTTAAGGTCTGGGGTTCATTCTTATAGGACTACGACCTTCCTCCCATGACTCGTTACAACTGATAATAAGTCATTAAGTGGAGTCATAGTCTGAGTCTTAATTCTTGGATCCTTTACTGGTCAGGCTACAGGTCTACACAATGACTTATAATGTCTAATTATGAGTCGTGTATTTGACTCATACACACTGAAATAGATTCTTGGTTGAACACTATTGTGACTACGAGTCCCTCCTAACGATTTGTAATGTTTGATTATGAATCATAGAGTGGAGTCGTGGTCACTGGGCTGAAACTGAAGGTTCTTTTTGTTATGATTATGGATGCTCATAACGACTCGTAACGTCTGATTATGGGTCACATGAATCATAGGCACTGGCAGCCGACTGATACTTAAAGGGAAAATTGCATAGCTTCTTACCATGATATCAGATAGAGGAGATACTTACAACGTTGAAAATCTAACTTAGTAGCCTATATTTTGAGGGGTTTAGAGATTGAAAATTTAGGGTATTACAATATCTTCCCCTTAGGATCATTCATCCCCAAATAAAACATTATTACTTGAGGTACTTGGAAAAAACTGAGATTACGCACTGAACACTTCTGAGCTGAATCATGACTAACTATCTAAATCTGAAACATGATGCATGGAATGAACTGAACTCATGAATGCATGCGATGACATAAGGATGACTGGATAGATAAGATGGAAAATAAGAGAATTAATTAACTAAGGAGACCATTATCTTAAGTTGATCAGGATTCGAAGAGAAAAGATAGGGGTATTTGGCTCACATATCAGCTTTTGCTTCCCAAGTAGCTCCCTCAACTAACTAATTTCTCCACAGAACTTTTACTAAAGTAACTTTTGTATTCCTCAACCCAAGAATCTGACAATCAAAGATCTCAACAGGGAATTCTTTGTGGGAGAGTCTATCTTACACACTCACACTTTCTAAAGAAACTACTGAAGTTGGATCACCAATGCATTTCTGTAGCAAAGAGACATAGAATACTGGATGCATTGATGCTATCTCTGTAGGCAACTCTAACTCATAGGCTACCTTCCTAAAATGGATTAAAATCTTATATGGGCCAACATAGTGGTTATTGGGGTTCCCTTTCTTACCAAGTCTCGTCACCCCTTTCATGGGCAAAATTTTCAAATACACCAAGTCACTAATATAAAATTCAAGCTCCCTTATCCTTACATCTACATAGGATTTTTGTCGACTCTGGGGTGTCTTTATCCTTTCTCGAATTAACTAAACTTTCTCCATCAGTTCATACACTGAATTTGGCCTATCAAGGCATCTTCACCAACCTCAAACCAACTAGTAGGATACCTATACCTCCTACTATAAAGAGCCTCAACTGGGGATATCTGAACACTAGAGTGCTAGTTTTTATTGTAGGCAAACTCAATCAATAGAAAGTGATTATCCTAATTAACCTTGAAATTGAGTGCACACGCCCTCAACATATACTCTAAAGTCTGAATAATCTACCTGACCATCAGTCTGTCGGTGAAAAGTTATACTAAGATGAGCTTAGTTACCAAGACCCTTCTAGAAAGCCTTCCAAAAATAAGAGGTAAACTAGGTACCTCTATCTAAAATGATGGTTAATGGGACTCCATGTAACTTTACCAACTCCTCGAGATAGAGTCTAGCATATTATACAACTGAGTATAAAGTGTTAACTAGCAAGAAATGATATGACATTGCCATCCAATCCATAATGACCCAAATAGAATCATGCCGATGACGAATACGAGGTAACCCTATAACAAAGTCCATATTCACCACTTCCCACTTTGAAGTGGGGATGCTGAATTCATGAAGCATACCATTAGGCCTCTAATTCTTAACCTTAACCGACTGACAAATTAAACCTTAACGATGAATTCCATAATATCCCTCTTCGTACCATTCTACAAATAGACTTCTCGTAAATTGTGGTACATTTTAGTGGCCCGTGGGTGGATATAATATCACAAACCATTCACCTCTACTAACATTTTTAACTTTAAATCATCCATATTCAGAACACATTACTTGCCCTAAAAATGAAGTACACTATCTCCCCTCGGGAGAAAACATCAACTTTCTGATCTTGAACTGCCTCTTTCAATTTAATCAAAATAGGATATCTGTATTGCTTTTCCTTTACCTAAAAACCCATGGAATATTTCAAACCATTCTAAACCTAAACACTACTTTCAGCTGAATCAACCAACTGAACTCCCAATCTAGTAGGATAATGTATCTCACGAACTAACTCTTTCTTATCATCCTTAACATAGACAACACTTCCCATAGATAATCTACTAAGAGCGTCAGCCACAATATTCGCCTTACCCTGATGATACAAAACACTCATATCTTAATCTTTCAAAAATTCTAACCACCTTCTCTGATGAAGATTTAGGTATTTTTGAGTGAACACATACTGAAGGCTCTTGTAATCTGTAAATAAATCCATGTGAACCCTATAAAGGTAATTTTTACAAATATTAAGGTAAAAAACAACTATTGTCAACTCGAGATCATGAGTCGGGTAGTTCTTATCATGAGGTTTGAGATGTCTAGAGACATATGCTATAACCTTGCCTCACTGTATCAAGACACACCCAATATGAACTATAAAAGCATCACAGTACACTACAAAACCATCTGAGTCCTTAGGTAGGGTCAAAATTGGGGAAGAAGTGAGCCGAGTCTTCAACTCCTAAAAACTCTTATCACAAGAATTAGACCACCAAAATTTGACTTTATTTTGGATCAATCTAGACATAGGATAAAAAATAGAGGAAAATCCCCCAAGAAACCATCTATAGTAACTAACTAAACCCATGAAACCCCTAATATCAGATTGAGAGATAGGTCTAGGCCAATTTTGTACTACCTGGTCTTTTGAGGATCAACTCAAATTCCATCATAAAAAATGACGTGGCCAAGAAAAGCTACTGATTTAAACTATAATTCACACTTATTGAACTTAGAAAATAATTGGTGATTCTTAAGGGTCTGTAAAACAATTCTTAAATAGTCTGCTTATTCAAATTCACTACGAGAATAGACGAGATGTCATCTAGGAAGACTATGATGAACATGTACAAGTACTACTTAAATACTCTATTCATCAAGTCCATAAAAGCTGCAGGAGCATTCGTTAGACCAAAATACATAACTATAAATTCAAAGTGATCATACCAAGTCTTGAAGGCTGTCTTCAAAATGTCAAAATTCTCTAACTCTAAAATGATAATAGCCGAATTTGAGGTCTATCTTAGAAAAACAATGTGAACCCAAAAGTTGGTCAAACAAGTCATTAATCCTGGGGAAAGGACACTTATTCTTGATTATGATTTGTTCAACTGACGGTAGTCAATGAATATTTTGTGAGAAATGTCTTTCTTGCGTACAAAGAGAACTGGGGCACCCCATGGGGATACACTAGGCCTGATGAAGCCCTTATCTAAAAGATCTTTCAACTATTCTTTATATTTCTTAAGATCAACTGGATCTATTTTATAAGGTGGAATTAAAATAGGTTGGGCGTCTGGGAGGATATTTATTTCAAAGTCAATTTCCCTCTCGAGAGAAACTCTAGGTAGATTTTTAGGAAATACTTATAAAAACTCATTAACTACTAGAACTGATTCAAGACTTTGAATCTTAGATTTCAAGTCCTTGACTCAGACAAGATGATAGATGAAACCCTTGGATATCAACTTCTTTGACTTAAGGTAGGAGATAAATTGACCTATAGGCACTGAAGTACTACCTTTCCATTCTATGAATGGATCATTAGGAAACTAGAATTGGACTATTGTGCTTCTATATTCAACTAATGCATAACAAGAGTGGAGTCAATCGATGCCAAGAATAACATTAAAATCGGTCATCTCTAATTCTATAAGATCAACTGGGGTGATTTTCTAGGATGCTGACTAGGCAATTTCTGTACACCCATTTGGCTATAATGGAACTACCAATTGGAGTAGACTCTAAGAAGGGTTTTGCTAAGATTTTGGGACTAATGCCAAATTCTAAGGTTATATAAGGAGTCACAAAGAAAATTATAGCTCTAGGGTCTAATAATGCATAAACATGAAGGTGAAAGACCTAAAATATACTATTAACCACATTAGGAGAACCCTTCTGGTCCTGTCAAGTTTGAAGGGCATACAGTCAATTTTGATGTTGTCCATTGGAGGAAATAGAAGTGTAACCCCACTTAGTTGGGCCTGTTGGAGCTGTTAAGGAGTTATCTTGACCTTTCTGACAAAGATCCTTGCCCCTCGATAAAACCATAGGGCAATCCCTTATTCTATGGCCTAGGTTACCACACCTAAAAAAAGCATCACTACCTACCACACACTCACCCTTATAGTTCTTACCACATATACTATAAACTGGTTTGGTGCGACCACTATTCACAGTACCCTAGGACTTAGAGCCTGATGCTCTATCTTGATTATCTTGCTTGATTTTAGGCACTAAAGCATAGGAAGAAAATAGGGCAGTAGATGAAGTTTTCTAGCAGAATTGAGAATGATTCCCACCATCTAACCTCTGCTAAGAAAGGTTAAAACTATCAGTTCTGGCCCACCCATGCTCCCTTTCCCTTTCTTTGAGCTTCTCATACTTAATCGACTGAGCACGAACCATCATCCTGGATAGGTCTATCTCATTAATCAATGTAGTTGTTCTGTACTCTTTGTCAATATCCTATGAAACACCAGATACGAACTTACTCATCCTGGCCCTAGAATCAGCCACCATAGTTAGAGCATATCTTGCTAATTGGGTGAACTTGAGTGAATACTCCTTCACACTCATATTACCCAACTTCAAATTGATAAACTCATGCACCTTAGCCTCTCTCATCTTGAGTGGGAAGAACCTATCTAGAAAAGCAGTAGCAAATTCGTCCCACTTTATAGACCTATAATGGCGCCTCTATCCATCTTCCACTACTTAACCCAGGTATAAGACACCCATTATAACTGATAAGTAGCTGATTTAACACTCTCACTAGGGGTAACACCCATAATATCAGTCACATTCTGAATATAATTTAGAAACTCTTATGGATCCTTCTCAAACTTAAATATGGAGAACACTGGGGGATTCATCTGAGTGGTGTCTCAAATCTTGGTGGCTATCATATTCACTATAGGGTTGGCAGGGGAAATAACCTATAGGTTATTTTGAGTATCCTTGGATTTGGCTAACACTATAGAAGCTCTGAATTCAGCATGATAGACTTGCTCAATCAGAGGGTCCTCAAGAATAGATGGTAGATCTGGCTGGTCCCTATTCCTCCTTCTATTATCTCTTCTAGGAGGAATTTTTTTGTATAGGGTAGAGAATGAAATATAGGAAGAAGTTTAATGGAGATTTCGCTACACCGAACAACATGAATACTAAATAAAGGGAGACTTTCCTAAAACATTTGTAGCCCCTTGCCCATAAGTGTGGCACACTTCACATATTTGATAATCAAAGAAATATCAAAGGTAACTAAAACACTTCACTAAAAACTATATCTAACTATCTGACTATTTGAAAGCCTCTAACAAGATGAGTTTTGGGAAAGGTCCCCATCTAACTCTTACCAACTGAAATAGCATGAAGTAAAAATAATGGGATGAATAAATAATAAAATAACTAGTCCTCGGCAGATGAGGACTTACCAATGATGCAGCTGAGTGGGATAAGAATAAACTAAGTGCGAGTCAAGAATTGAGCATCCAAACATATGTTATAAGGCAACATAGTGCAAAAGAGGGTACACAATCAGTATTGTGAATGTATTGGTATGTATGATGGGAAACTAGCTACAATACATATAAATATAGAACATGTATGAATGAAGCATATAATCGAATGCTAGACTAAGCATAAACATATGTTGTGTATTTAAATAACTGAATGACTAAATCTTGAATACTTGGTCATGAAAACCTGAACTAAAAATAATTTGAATAACTGAACTGAGGATAATTGGAGATAATATCAACTGACATTTCCCTAAGTGAGATAATCGGGGTCAAACCTGTAACCCTATTTTGAAGGTTGCTAGTACTTTGCCATGGGTACCAACACTAGCTGGCGTAGATCTACTAAATTGATGTCCCAAAGGACTAGGGTATCAGTCCTTTACTAATGGGTGACCCAATTAGGGTGTAAGCCCTTAACTAGTGGGTGACCCCTTAAAACTAATGTTGGCAACATAATTTTGGAACGTAGGTACTTCTACTAAAGGTTTTAGTCCTCAACTAATGGGTGAGCCTTCATCCCTGCATTCACTTGATGCTAAGTCCTACTCCCAACTGAACAAACATTGATGTTGCTAATATGCTTAACTTGAATGATACTGACAAATGCCAAACATGATAATATTCTAAATTTAATGATTCAAGCTTGATTTAAATGACTTGTAACCTGAAATTTATAACATGCATGAATATTTAGGTATCGGGTGTTCATATCCCACTGACACTAACTAATGCAAACTGATCCTTGTAATTATGGAACAAACTGTGGTATTAAAAATCATTAATAACACTCGATATTTCAATAACTAATCCTGATGTAGACATTTGTATTATCAAATATATGGAAACACTATTCTCACGAGGGAGCATGTTTTTATGGTTCTTAATCAAAATAATTGAGAGAAAATCATATAACTCATGGTTAACTTTTTATGGTACTTAATCAAAATAATTGAGAGAAAATCCATAAAACTCATGGTTAACTTGGAATCCCATAAAAGATGAAAAAAAGTATTACACCAGAAAATTTAAAGAGTTCTTGGGACTCAATGGGTGGAAGGGATCCGTTGATAAAATCCCGCATACGTGAGAATAAATGCCTTGGTTGAAATCCTTCATGTTAATCTTATTCTTGGGAAACCATTATTTGCTCTTAACGAAGAACTAAATCACTTTATTTTGCTAAGAAAAGTGATATCTAAAGTTAGGAGATGTTAGGGCAGTTTTAATCCACAAATAACTTATGTTAGGGTACCCAAACAATGTGGGTTTAGGGTTAAAAGGGGTGGAAATTGCCAAAAACCTTTATTAAAAATGTGCAAGAATTCTGTTCCCACTTGTTAGGACTCACCTCATTACTCATTACGACTGGTCATGAGTCGTAGCCTGAGTCATAACCTGGAACCTTGAGGTTAGGGGTTATTTCTACTATGACTATGACCATTTTCCTAAGACTCATTACGATTGACTACGAGTCATTAAGTAGAGTCGTAGTCTGAGGCTTGATTCTTGGATCCTTTACTGGTCAACCATCAACAGCCGCATGACACTTAGTTCAAGGAATCTCAAGACCAAGTGCTTGAATATAGCCAGCGACATCAAATTTATGTTGCCTCCTAAGTCACATAAGGCTTTGGCAAACCGATATGACCCAATAGTGAATGGTATAGTGAATGCTTTGGATCACCCTTTTCTAAGCTAGAAACCTTGTTATGACTGCACTATAGTGGTGTAACCCATCAACATTCATAATCATAACCCCTTTCTTCTTCGTAACCAATTGCTTCATAAACCCAACATATCCAGGAATCTACTTCGACACCTCAAAAAGAGGTATATTCAAGCTCAATTCCTTTAATATCTTAATGAATCGGTCAAACTTACTTTCCTCACTCTTTTTATTTAATCTCTAAGGTAAATATGTGGGTGGTCTTGGAATTTGTCTTATTTTTGGCTTAACGACCTGACCTTTACCATAATCTTTACCAGCTTTACCATCACCACCTATTGCCTTTTCTGGCTCTATAATAGGTATCTCATCAATACCAACTTCATCATGCCTTGTCGCTTTCATAAAAGGTAATGGAGGATCCACAATAATCATACCACTTCATATGGTAATAGCAAGAACATGGCCATTGTTTTTTAGATTTTGCACCATGTTTCTCGAAAGGGTACTTGGATGCCTCTGATTTAGTATCATTTACATCTGCCCAAACTATTGTTCCAACTACTTGATAGTAATGACATAAGATTCAACCTTCTGGGTCAACCCTAAAATATCAGCCTTAATCTCCTTAAGGAGGTTCTCCTAATTTTCTTGACCCCTTACTAACTTAGTTTGCATCTCTTCCATTCTTGATTCTGCATCTCTTTTACCAAGAGGGATGTACCTTTATCACTTCTCTTTGTAGTTATCTTTATTCATCCAGTCTTTATGTTGATCCCTAATACGCTCTATGTATCTGTAATAATAGTTTTAACCTTGGTTTTCTTGCCCTTGGGCTCGGAAACCCGCCAACTAAAGATCCAAATAGGTTGCTTCCTCCTCTAAATCTGACCTATAAGCGTTTGAAGCTGAGCCCTATACTTCTACTATGTTCACTTTCTTGGAACTTGCTGTTGTAAACTACTTTGCTAGTATCACAAGATTAGTTCTCAGCCGCGTAATTTCTTGCCTCACTGAATCATCAACTACTTTCTGGTCACAGATGGCACTAATAGCATACGTGCCAGATTCCCTCTCAACCTCCTAGGTTTTCCGCCCTCAGTTAGTTAGAAAGATATGATCTAGCATATCTAAAGCTACCTACCAGTGTAGTCTCATAAAGGCTCCTTGGGAGATAGTCTTTGTCATGGATCTGGAACATTGGTTAGGGCTCTATAGAAGATTTCCAACAAGCTTGTCCTTGAAATTTGGTGGTTGGGAACCATGCAAAGCTTTTTATTAAACCTGAACCAAGCCTCATACATAGACTCTATTTGTAATTGCCTAAAATTTTAAATCTCATCCTTTAGCTGCAATACCCTAGATGGAGGAGAGAATTGGTTCACGAATTGCCTGCTCATTTTATTCCATGTATTGATAGATCCTCTTGGAAGTTCCCTTAGCCACAAAGATGCTTCTCCTATAAGTGAGTAGGGGAACAACCTTAGCCTGAGCACTGTTTGATTCACCCCTAGATTTGTATAAGATATTAAATCCCAGTAAAGTTAGCAAGATACATGTTCTCCTTATCAGTAGACACCCCCACAAACATACCCTTCAAGTATAAGAGCTAGATCATAGAACTAGAGATATTAAACTTGACATCAGGGGGCAAGTCAGGAGGAATAATGGCTCCAGGCCTTGCCGGCTCAACGTACCCTGATCTTCTTCATTATATTTATTTGGCTACAAATATCATTAAGTTGGGAATACTTGAGCACAACCACCGCTAGCTCTATTCTAATTTCAAATGAGTGCTACTCGACGGTCTATTTCCTACCTCTACACAGCTAACTCTACCTCTTAAGTTAACCATTGAGCATCTTCTTCCCTCCTATAATTATCAACTTATGCTAATAGTACCTCGGTCTACCAGTTAATAATGTCTAGCACTCCTTCAAGAAGGGGAGGCACATTATCATGAGCCCCTTTTAGTAAATCATCTTTTTTTGGTTTCGCCATCCTATTAGGTGTTTATAGGATCCTCTTTGGATTCAGATTCACTAGGAGTAAGAGATTCCCTCTACTTTATGTTCTAGGTATACACCAACGTAAACCTGACTAAAAACAAAAAATAAAAAAACCTGAAAACTGCAGCAACCTCAATTCGTAACTCAACACTGTATTCCCCAACAACGATACCAAATTTTGATAATGCCCAACCTACATCTTAAATCTGAATATTATATGGTCGTTGTTTAATACAGTAACCCAACAGAGGTTGGGATCGAATCCCAAGGGAATATATGGAATTATGACTTTCAACTTTTGTAATCAATAGTCAAAAACGAAAAAGTAAATGGGGGATTTGTAGAATCAATATCGAACAAGTAACGAATATTAACGTCGGTTGTAATCAGTTGTCGATGAACACTAGGATTGTGTTTCCCCTGGCTTCTCAGTTCTGTAGGCTGATCATGCTTTATTAAACCAACCTGATACTTTGCATGCTAATATGATAAGTTATGTACCACTAACCATCTTTTGTACCAGCTGATAGATTTCACCCTTTTCCTTTTGAGTCTCAAGATGTCGCCATACTAACCCTTATCCTATATCCTAGTTAACTATTACCTTTTGAGTCTCTAGTTATTATATCACAGCTAACCATGTTACTTAGATAGTACCTAGTAGTATCAATCGATAGTTAAACTTCTAATCACTGTTGTAATTACCTTTTCCTAGTAACTACTCCTTTTTAGGAGTAAGTAGCAATAATCTAGGTGAGATCCTAACAGCTGCAACCACTAAAATAACTATTAAAGTAAAGATAATACAATGTATGCATGGGAATCGATTTAGAACAACGTAGAATTACCCCTACTTCATCAATCCGCCAAGATTTTCACAATCTTTGCTAAGGGTTTTTAGCTGCTCATGCTTGTGAAAGAATGAAAAACATTCATAATTGAAAGCATAATATGTAATAATAATAATCAAAACTAAAAAACCCAAAACTTTAACTGAATAAATCAACCAAAATCAATACAAGAGAATTCCAATATTAAAATTGAATCTCAAAATCAAAATTTGTTTGTAAGTGTCAAAAGTGCATAACTTCTACTAAAAAACACATAAGGGGTATTTATAGTACATGAAGAAACCCTAAAATCAAAGCATGAACAAAAAAGGACAAAAAATGGTCGATGACCACTTACATGTGTCTACATGAGGCCTGGCCTTAGGTACATGTGCCATATGTGGCCTGACCCTGGGCGCAGGTAGAAATGGGTAATGCCAGAAAAATTTCTTGCACCTTCTACTCTTTGGACTTTGGATTTCTAGAAAATACCTTACCCACATACAATCACATATTCTACATATGGTCTGCATGTTGACATAGGTAAGTGTTGGAAGTTCATTTTTAGCATTTTCACCCTCAGGATTTTCAGTTCCTGTACTTACCTTACTTTTATACAAACCACATGTGCTACATTCGGTCCACATGCAGATATAGGTAAGTGCCAGGCCTGCCAACTCTTATAACCAAGGTTCCGATCTTCAAGTTTCAATACATGCATTGATCGCGTGCAATTCGAAAATTGTCACAAACACCTAGAAAGGATTATGTAAGTAGCCAAAGACTCCATTTTCATCTTTTTCTTAAAAGATGCATCCAAAATCGATTTTCCTTCAAAACATACCCAAAATGCATCACATCTAACATAACAACCTAAGAAACTTGCATATTTTCATAGTTTTAAGCACCAAAAGTGTTATATTCCTATAGCACATCAATGACACAACTTGAGTAAGCATTTATATAGTCTATTCGAACTCAACATTGGTATCCTCATCTTGTAGGGTCTGAGTCTAAGTAGGGCTGGTTCTAGGACCCCTAAAAGGGCTTACCAAATTTGAAGTTTCCCTAATAATCAAATCTACACAGAACCACAAGAAGATGTCTCTAAACCTACATCATTAAATGTTGTATCACTCGAGGACAGTCAATACAGGGAATGTATTGGTATGCAAAACAAGTAAGGTGATAAGAGACGTTTAATACAAAATAACCATGATCAATACATGGAATGTATTGCAACCTTGTGCTATGCATTGTGTTTGAGGAAGGGCCAAACCACAAGAATTTATTATACACAATCTTATCTTAAATTTCTAAAAGATGTTGTTTTCAAGACCTAAAAATGTGACTTCCAAGTCACATTTCATATATTCTTATTATCTGTAATCAAATTAACAAACAAACGAATACCTCTATACTGTCTTATCTCATCATCATACATATATGAGCAAATGTGTAATAACGAACTTGGAGTTTTAGACACGCACTTTTGAAAGCATTTTGAGAAATTTTAAAAATCAAAGTTTGACCAAAACACTCAAAATAAAGTTTTCACTTTCAAATAACCACATATTATTGTAAAAACTAGTAATGTAACTTCAACATCAACTTCAACTTAAAAAATTCCCTATAAAGTGAAAACATAGTTTATTTATATGAGCAAGCACCTATTAAGCCTGGCCGTACATTACATAAAAGTTCATATTACTATAAAATATATGAAAAGAAAATGTGAACCTTTCTTTTCCCTTATATGATCGAGATAACTAATAAGAATTATAAAAAATAATAATTCTATGGCTATTTTTGATTTCTTTCCTTAAAATTAGCAGCCATCTTCTAAGAGATTATGGTATTGTTTTTACCTCAATTGTAGTACATTTTTTTTTGAATAAGAATTCCAATTTATAATTGTTTTACTTATTTTTGTTTTTCTTATTACCAATTAGTTAAAGAACAATTTTGATCTCTATGTTTCCTATTCCAAAGAAAGAACAAATTGTTCTTTAGTAATCAATCAATTTCTTTGAAAAATTTATCTATACTATATATTCTGAGTGAAAAAACATAAATAGCTCAAATGGCTTCAAAGTTAAGATCAAGAGATTGGGTTGGGCTCTTGGATTTGGTACTCGACTAGATTTTGCACATGTAGTCCTCTATCAAAGGTTTATATGTTTTGTTATTGTGTGCAAATCATGATTTTCCTTCTTATCCAAGAATTATGACATCCTACAACAATGCATCGATTTAGGTTCTCTTCAAGAACATTCTTTGCTAATGATATGCATGATCCTAAAGAGGATGAATTTGTTAATAAAATCTTATATAGTGTGACTATCACAACCCAATTTCTCAGGTCATGATGGAGCCTACTATAAGCCACCAGCAGGCAAGCGAAACCCATAGTCAGAATGGCTAGTAACGACTACCCAAACATATAAAGTAAAACATATGAAATAGATGTATAACATTTCAAATACATAATGTAGTCCCAAAATCTGGTGGTATAAGTACAAGAGCTTCTAATATATTAAAAGTACAAAAATAAAATACTAAGGAAATTACAATGTTACAACTTATCGTTCAATATAACATAGACACTAGTCTATTACACAAGAGGAAGGAAATTAATACTCCGAACGTCAGGATCTCACTCTTTGTCTCTGAACCATGGTTGTGTCATATGATGAACACATAAATAATGATAACCCGTACTATGATCTACAGGCTACAAAAGTGTAGTATAACTATCAAACACGCAGTACTCAGTAGGCAATTGGAAACTGAGATCCAAAGATAATATAGATATATATAACATATAAATATAATGGAAAACTACACCTAAATGTCCAACAACCACATAAGCGAGACACTGAGATAATAAGGATAAACTATCCTATCCATGTCCAAGAGACTAACATAATAAGGCTAATAAAGTATAAAGGATGGGCTACCCCAGTTCAGCCATACTCAAGAATCTCAACACTATATAATGTATCCCTAGTTAATATAAGAATAAAGGGCAAAAGAAGGTTATAGAATAGTATACAAGGCCAAGGAATGAATATATAATCTGAATAAATGAAGGGACATACAGTTATACCATAACTATATTAGCTAGATATACACACACATATATATATATAAACAAGGTAAACTAGAAGTATAGCCTACTTCATCAGACTAACATTTTAAGACCTTATAATCATAGTAGAAGCTAGTTCTAGAATACTTAGGGTCCTAATCCATATATCTAATCATGAATTTATCATGCATAATAATAAAATCAAAAGATAGAAGAGCCTAAATTATACCTCAAATCTCGATACTGAATCAATAACCAATCTTTCATAAACTAGCCACAAAAATGACCATAACAATGATAATAACAATATCAATAACAACGCGAGTAACTGTCTAGTCTGAAAAACCAAATACCTAGCCGAGCCTATCACATACCCCCACCTCCCCAGGCTTAGAAGATTCAATTAGAATCCAAATACACCAGAAGATTAGTCATCACCCATACCTATGCAACCCCTCCTCCCCCATATGGGTTGTTAAATATAGGTGTATATTAGTGATAGGCATTGGGTATGCTAAAATGATTGTAAAAAATATAGTCAATATCATAATTTCGTCATGTTCATCATCATCATAAGCATCCTCTGGCCTTGCTGGGTATATAGGTTCCATACATAGGGCTAGCAGAACTTGAACCGATAAATATACATATAGGCTTATCAATTTAATCATCCTCCAGCCTTATCGGCCTTATTGGGTATCAGTATCTTTATCACAATATCCTTGAACCTCATCAGTATCATTGTATTACCTCAATGTCCTCCGACCTTCTTGGGTATATAAGTATATCATCATAGTCATCCTTTGGCCTTGTCGGGCATATAATCAGTATCATCATAATCATCAACATATATGTATACTATTAATACTAAAATTTGTCATCGGGTTTTACCCAGAATTTAAATCATTAATACAACATTTTTCTTCATCCCATATGGAGAGATATGTATATAGATATAATAGGGTGCACAGTCTCAAGTCATGTCTAAAAAGAGTGTAAGTCCATAAATCTATTTTTCAGAGTTAACTTTGGGACTAAATTATTATAAAAGTGCAGAAAGGGTCAGAATCAATCACGACCAGAGTAAATAGTAGTATCTAATCATAGATCAAAATCTGTCTAGATCAAATCTTTAAAACATCATTATTAACCTTTTTTATAAATAAGTATTCATTAAGACAAACAATTATTATTATGATGAAATCTATTTTTAAGGTAAAAAGTGGGCTTTAACCCTTATTTAGAAAAAAAAGTAATAAGATCATATTTTAACTAGAATCACATTATTTACTGATTATGATCATGAATGTAACAAATCTATGCACGCCATCTCCAATATTCAAACAATGGAACCAAAAACACAATATAAACATAAACTACAACTGTATTCTTTACAGGGATAAACACTTCTTGGATGTCCAACCGATATCATAACATGGCCTTTGGCCCAATAATATGTTCGAAATAATTATAGCATCATTAACACAACCTTTAGCCTACATACCTATCTCGAACTCATATCAATAATCATATTTATAATACATCTCATATCTATAAGCCATAACATGACTAGATGGTATAACATATCTACAAGTCATAAAATATATAAGTAATCATCTCTTATCTAGGAGGCATAATATAAATAAGAATCTCACTTCTAGGAGGCATAATATCAATAATTATCTGACATCTAGGAGGCATAATATCAATACTAATCTCATATCTAGGAAGCATAATATCACTAGGCCATAAATCATAACTATGAGATATATATCATCTATAAGACATCTCATATCTATAGGTGACATATCAAAACTATGAGGACTATTATATCTATAGGTCAGTTACCACATCTATGAGGAATATCATCTCTATAAGCCAAACATCACATCTATAGCTATGTCATGGCCATAAGCCATCAATCATTCTTCAGAAAAAATACCATCATCATTTTCTAAGTTGCGAAGCAACCTTACTCTAAAGTCTTACTAGTCTTAACTATGTCTAACATCCATAATTAAGTCCATATGGGCTAACACAAGTCTGAGCCTAAGATGGGCCAAAAGAATCCTCTTATAATCCTCGATTTCCATATTTTGGTAACTTAGACCCTAGACTAGGATAAGGTTTCTAAATTCACTTCTTTATGGTACATAAGCCATAATCAACTCAAAGATAAGTAACCCACCTAGAAAAATGAGAAAATAAGTCAACTCCATCTAAATTATAATTTCATGATCACTAGAATGGTCCAAATAAGGTTAATCATACTAACCATGCTTCCAATACTTAAACCACATCCCAAACCTGGAATCATAACATATCCATTCTATGAATTGGTTCAATCTACGGAGAAGGCAATAGGATTCTACAAATGTAATAAGTATTTCACCTTATAGGTCAAAAACCCTCATCTAATCTTATAACTTAAATAATTAAGACTAATTTATTCTACCCAACATCAATCTTAACATTCACATACACATGAAATTTATAACAAGTATCATATTACGAATAAGTGTAGACAAAACCTACCTTAAAGCCAAACTGTAAATCCTTAAATCATTCACCAAACATCTATCTTTATATCACAATCCAAAAATATTGTTATGCTATCAAAATCATAATCTACTTATTAATATAATCATAATGATACCCATATTGCACCTTTGTGATTTGGGTCTAAAAATCATACTCAAATCTTCATTTGGGTCCCACTTATGAAAATGAATTTTCAAGACCAACTCAACATTCATACATGATAAGGAATTATAAACCTTAAGAATAGGTGAAATCCAAGCTAATTTAGGGATAAAATAAAGCCCTCAAGCTATTTTGGGCTTTGGTTAATCACTAAGAAAAGGGTGGAATCTTACCTTAATTCATATGATAATCATGAAAATAGATGTTAAACAAGCTTTCCAATAACCAACAAGACTCAATTTGAAGATATCTCACCCTTTAGGGTTTTTTCTCTCAAAAGATAGGTGAATAATGAGCTAATTCATGACCTAAGGGGTATATTTATACCCCTTATAGGTTATTAGGTATTGCAATCACACATCTAAGTGTGCAATCGTACACCCTAGCATCAAGAGCATGTGTGGCAATCGGTACATCTCTTAGTACAATTGCACTACCTTCTCTACACACACTGGTGCGATAGCTACTCAAGAGGTATAATCGCCAAAGTCTTGATATTTATTCCAAATATGACATATGTAAATAAACTATGTAACCATACCAAATTGGATATTATAGATATAATGGTAAAGTTGGATTTTACATTCAAGTTTATTTCAACCAAATGTGGATCCCACACTCATATTTCTAATTTTCCAACTTTTTGACCAATAATTCAAAATGATCTTGGGTGCATCGGGACCCAAACAAAAGATCTACCTAGCCTAAAATAAATAATTTAGAGCTGTTGGCATAGTCAGAATCTGAAACTTCCCAGGTTCTGGTCCTTGCAAGTTTCTTGAGTCATGATCTTTTTAATCTTCATACAACTCACCTTACTAGTCATATGGTGTGGGTACAGGTCAGGTGACCCAAATCATAAGGTTTCTAGTTTTTGTTGGTTTTTTTTATGTGGCTATGCGTTAGTGGAGATGAGTGGTATGTTCATGATACGAGAAGTATAGTGGCGAAATGTATATTGTTTAATATCTAGCCTAGATATCCTACTTAGAGTATGACTTGAAGGATACTAGTCATATGGTGATGGTACGAGTTAGGCCTAGGGAGTTGTATGTTGGAAAGAATATAGAGTTCAACTTTCTAATCAAGTTACGAGTAGAGGGTACCACTCGTATAGTGTTGATACGAGTTGAGGGGTCTAATCGTACCCTTCTGCGGGATTTTTACACTTTAATTTGGGGTTATTCTGGACTTTCCCCTCTTAACTCCTTTTGACCCCTTGACATAAACACCTTTGGATTCCTCATTAACCTATTATTCTATATCAAGCACTCTTTAAACTCTCTTAAATCTCTCTCAAGCTCTTGGGTCAAGAAAAGGCTAGGGTGTCTTTAATTCAATAAATTTAGGGATTTCAAGATGGATTCTCTCCGTATTCCTTGGTGTCTAAGGCATATTACTCCTCTCTCATTGTTAGTTCAACTAAAAGCATATTTAAATAAATGTTTTTCATGGTACTATTGTTGTAATACTTGGGTTTTGAAATATATATTGGCAATTTTGGCAGTTTTTGGTTGGATAATGTTTTACCATGTTTTTCTTATATTTTTCATATTATAATTATGGTTTTAACAAATGGTTGCATGGGAATGGTTAATTAATACATGATTTTTGGTTTTGGAAACTATATGCGCTCAACATGTTTGTTAAAATGCCTATGAGAATGATTTTGGCCATAGAGTTTGACTATTATTGATACCTTTCATTGTATATTAAGGTAATGGAACTTAAATTGGTTTGGTTGGTTTTAAATAGATTGGGAAGTCCTTGCTGGCCATAGCTTTAGTTTAAATAGAAACTTTGTAAGGTATGTGGGAATCCCCTATTACTTGGATAAAGATATTTCTTGTAATCTATAGTCGATATGATGATACCACTTCATAATGCATTGATAATTTAATCTTGGAATTGGTGGTTTGGTTATGTGCTAAATGTTTTTATTATGAAATAATGGCGGACTCTAATAGCTAACCGTGAAGGTGTGAGTTCGATAAATGGACACTTGAAACTTATGTTTATTGATAAGAGGGGTGGTCATGGTGACCATATGCTTGTGGGGTACACAGGAATCCCCCAAGTTTATACTTGTATATATGTATTATGGAGGATGAAGGGTACACGAGAATCCCCGAACCCTATGGTATCTTCGGTTCGCATAGCTACACACAGTGGATCCCATTCAGGAGGTAACACTGGACCCATATAGACCGTGCATGGATTATGACGGCAAAGTTATATAGCCTAAGTTAAGGTTTTCAATGCATGCTAAAACCGATTTTGTTTCCCGACATGGTATATATGTATGTATGTGGTTGCATTAGATTATTTACTTTGGTTTTGAATAATGGCATTACTTTATCCTTATTCCTAAGTTCATGCTAGCATTCACTTGCTAACGGTCTTTGAGAGTTGTATTCCCATGCGATGCAGGAACTTGCCATACTCCTCCTCCTTCTCAGTGACTTAGATTTGAGGACAATCTTTGTGTCAGACAGAAGTGGTGAGATTCCATACTTTAGACGACTCCATATCATGCTATGGACTCCTTTACAATATTTTTTTCTTAGACTTTTGGTTTTGACTATAGTCGGGGAAATATCCTGATTAGATTTTCTTAGTGTTTTGATAGAGGCTTTGTGTTACTATGATGGGCATGGGTTGTTTTGGTATTAGTGTCAACCTTGGTATTGGTATTGGTATAGGCATTGGGGCTGATATTGGTTGGGTATATGGTTGGATTTTTGGTTTGTTATAGTTATGAACTTCTTTAAATGTCTTTCAATTGATTTTGATATATCTTATTATATGTTCAAAATTCATCGGTCATTGGTTGCAGGGTTGTTATGGTTGGGTCTTGGGGTGGTCTTTAGTCCCAGTTGGGATTGAGGTACCCAACACAACTAGGCTTGGTTTGGGTCATGTTCGATTGGCATTAGAGCCCTAGGTTGATGGTCAATTGGGAGTCCATAAAGCTGTGTCGATTAGAGTCTCTTTTAAGAGTGTGTAGTGCACCACACTCCTTAGGTAGAGGCTACGAGGCATTTAGGAATGTTTCTTTATCTTCTGTTCTATTTTCAAGCTGTAGAGTCTAAGGTCCTGAATTCTCCTCTACTTTATATTTGTTCACTTTTCAAATCATGCCTTCTCAACTATCTAAAGCTTACAGAAACTATTCTATCCCACCTTAGGATAATATTGATGGGATACATTCTACTTGTGGGGTCCAAATCTGATCTAGGCATCCAGTTCCTGATTGTCCTCTTAGAGTTCCATAGGTTCCCGCTAGTCCTTCTCGAGCTCCTCAGTCTGAAGTTATGAATGTTGAGTTTCATCAGTCCATTTATCTGTTGGCACAATTTCTAGCTTCTTAGTCTGAGCGTGGTATTACTGTTACTCTATATTCTGAGGCCACAAGGTTTGGCCAATTTATGAGGTTGAACCCTCCATCCTTTATTGGTGTTGAGGTTGAGGAGGATCCTCAAGGTTTTCTGGATGAGATGGAAAAGATTTTTTCTGTTATGCATGCCACTAATGTGGAGGGCGTGGAGTTTGCTGCCTACCAGCTTAAGGATGTGGCATAACATTGGTACGAGGAATGGGATTAGTAAAGGGGTAACGATTTAGAGTCATCTCTATGGAAGAATTTTTCTAATGCTTTCTAAACCACTTCTTTCCTCAGGAGTTAAGGGAAGCAAAGGTGAAAGAATTTGTTAATTTGAAGTAAGGCAAGATGTCAGTCAAGGAGTATGCCTTGAAGTTTCACTAGTTATCTCGGTATGATTTGGAGATGGTTTCTAGCATGAGGGCTAGGATGATAAAGTTTACTTCTAGGTTTTCCTGAGACTTTATATTGGAAAGTAAGGCTTACTTTTTGATCAAGGACATGGATATCTCTAGGTTAGTTGTATACATACAACAGGTAAAGGAAAAAAGTAGGTAGAGATAGGGGAGAGGTGGGGTAAGAAGTTTCCATTTTTAAGCATGTTAGTGGACAATAGCAGAGTGGTAGTAATGGTGGTAAGTGTCCCAAGAAGAAGAAGGGAAATTTTGGGTCTTACTCGATGGCTAGTGCTCTCTATCCAAAGCCATTGAGTGAAGGGCATTTTCAAGATGGCGACAACTTCAGGGCCCAAGGTGTCTAATCTCAAGGTAGTGAGGACTAATCAGCTCTATCATATCCTCTCTGCAGGTTTTGTGGTATATTGTATTAGGGTATCTGAGATAAGAGAAGGTCTAGCTATTTTAATTATGGTCAGCCAGGGCACATACTTAGAAACTGTCCTATTGTTAAGGTTGCCTCTGGCACAAATGAGGTTCCAATTTCCTCTTATCTAGCTCCGACACCAAAGGGTACACCATCTAGCTCCTCACTGGTTAGAACTGTCTCTATGCTCTCACTACCCGACAAAGTTTGAGGCATCAACTAAGGTCGTGACTGGTATATTAAAACTCTTTTTCATGATTTCTACTATTTACTTGATCTAGTGTTTACTCTCTCTTATGTGACCCCATTTATGGTCATACATTTTGGTTTTGGTCCCGAGTGTATTTCAGACCCTATTTCTATTTCTACCTCAGTAAGTGACTCTAGGATTGCTTGAATAGTCTAGAGGGTATATGTGGTATTTGTTGGTAACAGAGACACTGTGTTGGACCTATTTGAATTAGATTTGGTGGATTTTGACATTATACTAGGAATGGATTAGTTACACTTATGCTATGTTTTTCTTGATTGTCGAACTCGTAAGGCCGTCTTTAAATTCCCTAATAAATTGGTTATTGAGTGGGATGGTGGTTCCTTAGCTCCAAAGTTGAAGTTTATATCTTAGCATAGAGTTCAGAGATTAATCTTCAAGGGGTGTCTATCATCTAGTTCGAGTAAAAGATTTTAACTCGGAGGGTCCTTCTTTGCATTCTGTCCTGGTGGTAAATAAATTTTCCTTAATGACTTTCCTGATGTTCCTCTTAATAGGGAGATTGAGTTTGGGATTAATCTTGTTCTAAAAACTCATCCTATTTCCATTCCCATGTATAGAATGGCTTCAACATTGTTGAAGGAGCTCAAGAAGAAACTAAAAATAAGGGTTTCATCTGTCCTAGTGTGTCTCCATGGGTTGCACCGGTGTTATTCATGTGTAAAAAGGATGGTTCCCTTTGAATGTGCATTGAATACCAGTAGTTGAACATGGTAACGATAAGGAATAAGTATTCTCTTCTAAGGATAGATGATTTGTTTGATCAGTTATAGGGTGCTAAGTTTTTCTCCAAGACTGATCTTTGATTTAGGCATCATCAGTTAAAAGTTAGTGAGGTGGATGTCCCTAAGACTGCCTTCCATACCCAGTATGGGCATTTTAAATTTTTGCATATGTCATTTCTGTTGACCAATGCGCTGGTGGCATTCATGGATTTGATGAATAGGGTCTTTTGTTAGTTTTTAGACTTATTCATCATTTTTTTCATAGATGTTATTCTGATGTACTCTAAGAGCGAGGTGGATCATATGAATCACCTCCGCATTGTATTGCATTCCTCAAAGGAGCATCAGTTGTATTCTAAATTTTCAAAATGTAAATTTTTGTCGAATGTTGTCACTTTTCAAGGTCATATAATTTCTAGTTAAGGGATCATGGTGGATTCACAGAAACTTACAATAGTGAAAAAGGGGCCTAGACCTATAACTCCAATCAATATTCAAAGCTTCTTAGGTTTAGTGTGTTACTATAGGAGATTTGTAGATGGTTTTTTTTACTATAGCTGGCTCGTTGACTAAATTTATTTAGAAGAAGGTAAAGTTCCTATGGTCTGATGCTTGTGAGGGTAGTTTTGAGAAGCTGAAGGATAAGCTAACTTTGGCTCTGGTCTTAACTCTGCCTAAAGACACTGAGGGGATTGCAGTCTATTATGATGTATCTCGTGTGGGGCTTGGTTGTATGTTAATTCAGCTTGGAAGGGTAATAGCTTATGCCACTAGATAGTTGTAGGTGCATGAGAGGAATTATCTGACTCATGACTTAGAATTGCAAGTTATGGTATTCGCATTGAATATCTGGCATTACTATTTGTATGGGGTGCATGTGGATATCTTTTCTAATCATAAGAGCCTGCAGTATGTGTTTACTCAGAAAGTGCTTAACCTTAGGGAAAAATAATGTCTTGAGCTTCTCAAGGACTATGATATGAGTCTTCTCTACCACCCAGGTAAAGCTAACGTAGTTGCTGATGTGCTTAGCAGGTTATCCATGGGGAGTATAGCTTATGTGGATAAGGAAAGACAATAGTTGGTGAAGGATATTCACCAATTTTATAACCTCAGAGTTTTTCTCTTGGACTACGAGAATGGCGGTGTGTTTGTGCAGGAAGTGGCACGGTTATCTCTTGGGGCTAATACCAAGGAGAAGAAATGTTAGATCCTATCTTGATCAGGATCAAAGGCGATGTAGGTATGCAAAAGATAATGGCCTTCGAGATCAATGGTGATGGCACATTGCAGTACAAAGAGTGGTTTTCTGTTCCCGACGTCGATGGCTTGTGAGAGAGGATCTTGGCTCAGGTGCATGAGTCACACTATATTGTTCATCCTGGTTCGACAAAAATGTATTTGGACCTCAAGGAGATTATTGGTGGAGTAATATGGAGTGTTATATGGCTAGTTTTATGGACAAGTGCATGGTTTATTAGTAAGTAAAAATTGAGCATATGAGGCTTGGAGGATTGTATTAAGAAATTGACATGCCTGTATAGAAGTGGGAAGTAATCAATATGGATTTCATTACCTGTCTTTCTCTGTCCTAAAATTAGTTTAACTTGGTTTGGTTCATCGTGGATAGGATGCCAAAGTCTTCACATTTCTTGACAGTAAGGACTAACTTCTCGCCTAAAAATTATGCGTGGTTGTATCTTCATGAGATTGTGAAGTTGCATGGGGTACCTATTTCTATCATCTTAGATCGTGGTGCACAATTTTCATCCTATTTTTGGTGGTTGTTTTAGAAAGGTTTAGGGACCAAGGTAAGTCTTATTACTACTTTTTACCCGTAGTCAAATAGGAAAGTGAAAAGAACTATTCTAACATTGGAGGATGTGCTTCGTGCTTGCGTGATTGACTATGGTAGTAGTTGGGTTGAGCATTTGCCTCATATAGAGTTTGACGATAATAATAGTTACCACTCTAGCATAGGGATGGCTTCATTTGAACCCTTGTATGGTAGGAGGTATAGATCCCTTATTGGGTGGTTTGAGGTTGGAGAGATGGATAGGTTTTTCCCAAATTTGGTTCACCAAGTTATGGTGAAAGTGAAGGTGGTTCGGGATAGACTTAAGGCTGCCCAAAGTTTCCAAAAGTCCTATGCAAATATAAGGTGAAAGAATTTGGAGTTTGAGGTTAGAGATAGGGTGTTCCTAAAGGTATCTCCCATGAAGGGTGTGATGCTGTTTGGGTAGAAGGAGAATCTCAGTCCCTAGTATGTTAGTTTTTACTTTGTTCTTAGAAGGGTTGGTAAGGTTGCATATGAGTTGGAGTTGCCTTCTAGTTTGAGCTCTATTCACCCGGTGTTCCATGTTTCCATGTTGAGAAAGCGTATAGGTGATCCATCGCAAGTTGTGCCTATCAAGGATATTGGTATTTTTGATTCTTTGTACTGTAAGGAGATCTCGATTGAGATCTTGGATCGACAGGTTCTTCGGCTGTGGACTAAGGATGTTGCCTTAATAAAGATTCTATGGAGGAACCACAAGGTCAAAGAGGCTACTTGGGATACCGAAGAGACATGAAGTCCAAGTATCCATTTTTGTTTTCTGATTTGGAAATTCATGTGGAAGGTATGTATTCTTCATAACATCTTTGTTTTCTAACTTAGTCAAAGGTCAGAGTAGAGTTTTTGGGGTATAAATCATGCTTGTACTACCTTGTCCCATCATTTGTGGATGAATAATCCAAGTGGGGGAGAATTGAAACACCCTGGGTTCTGGTTCTTACAAGTTTCTTGAGTCTTGAGCTTTCTGGTCATCATACACATCACCTTACTAGTCGTATGATGTGGGTACGAGTCAGGTGACCTAACTCGTAAGGTGTCCAGTATCTGGTGATTGGGTTTCTATTATGGCTATGTGTTGGTGGTGACTAGTCGTATGTTCATGATACGAGAAGTATAGTGCCCAACCATATACTGTCTAGTGTCTAGCCTAGATGTCCTTCTTAGGGTATGACTTGAAGGATACTAGTCGTATGGTGATGGTACAAGTTAGGCCTAGGGAGTCGTATGTGGGATAGAAAGTCCCACTTTCTTATCAAGTTACGAGTATAGGGTACCACTTGTATGGTGTAGATACTAGTTGAGGGGTCTAACCGTACCCACCTGTGGGATTTTTACAATTTAAGTTGGGGGTATTCTGTACATTTCTCCACTTAAATCCTTTTGACCCCATAACATAAAACACCTTTGGAGGCTTCATTAACCTGTTATACTCAATCAAACACTCTCTAAATTCTCTCAAACTCTTGGGTCAAGAAAAGGCTAGGGTTTTTTCAAGTCAATCAATTTT
Organism: Capsicum annuum; assembly: GCF_002878395.1. Taxonomy (NCBI): domain Eukaryota; kingdom Viridiplantae; phylum Streptophyta; class Magnoliopsida; order Solanales; family Solanaceae; genus Capsicum; species Capsicum annuum. Next base: position 166,756,720 of record NC_061120.1, on the reverse strand, counting down.
AGTCTTTAAAGAGGGATTCTCTCCGTCTTCCTTGGTATCTAAGGCATGTTACTCCTCCCTCATTGTTAATTTAACTAAAAGCATGTTTTAATGAATGGTTTTCATGGTATTATTGTGGTTATGTTTGGGTTTTGAAATATATATTGGGGGTTTTGGTGGTTCTTGGTTGGATAATGATTTCCCATGTTTTTCTTATGGTTTTCATGTTATAATTATGGTTTGAACATGTGGTTGTATGGGAATGGTCAGTTGATATATGGTTTTTGGTTTTGGAAACTATAAGCCCTCAGATGTTTGTTAACATGCCTATGAGAATGGTTTTTACGACATTATTTGACTATTATTGAAACCTTGTATTGCATAATCTGGTAATGGAACTTAAATTGGTTTAGTTGGTTTTAAACGGATTGGGAAGGCCTTGGTGGCCATGGCTTTGTTTAAATGGAAACCTTGTGGGGTACATACGAATCCCCAAAGACTTATCTAAAGATATTGCTTGCAAGCTATAGTCGGTATGATGATACCACTTTATAATGCCTTGATAATAGACTCTTGGAATTGGTGATTTGGTTATGTGTTTTAATTGGGCAATAATGGCGGGTCGTAATGGCTAACCATGAAGGTGTGAGTCCGATGGTCGGACATAGGAAAATTATTTTTTTTGACATGAGGGGTGGTCATAGTGACCATATGCTTGTGGGGTACGCGGGAATCCCCCAAGCTTATACTTGTATATAGGTATTATGGAGGGAGAAAGGTATATGGGAATCCCCGACTCCTATGATATCTCTGGTTGGTGCGGGTACATGCACAGGGGCCCATTCAGGGGGTAACACTGGACCCATATAGTCTGTGGGTGGATTATGATGGAAAAGCTGTGCAACCCATGTTAAGGTTTTAAAAGCATTCTAAACCTGGTTCCCTTTCCCTTCATAGTATATATGTATGTGGTTGCATATGATTATTACTTTGGTTTTGAAAAATGGCATTATTTTATCCCTATTACTGAATTTATGATAGCTTTCACCCGATAACCGTCTTTGGGAACTGTATCCCCTTGCGATGTAGGAACCGGCCATACTACTCCTCCAGCCTAGTGACTTGGATTCGGGGACAGCCTTTATGTCAGACTGACGTGGTGAACCTCCATACTTCATAAGACTCTATTTCATGCTATGGGCTTTCTTATAGTATTTTTGTTTCTTAGACTTTGGTTTTGGCTATGGTTGGTGGTATGTCCTGATTGGATGTTCTTGGTGTCCAGATAGAGGCTTCGTACAACTACTATAGGCATGGGCGGTGTCGGTATTGGTGCCTGCGTTGGTATTTGTATTGGCATTGGGGTTGACACCAGTTAGGTATATGGTTTGATATTTGGTTTCTTATGGTTATGAACTTATTTAAATATCTTTCAATTGATTTTGATACATTGTTATATGTTCGAAATTCATCCGACATAGGTTGCAGGGCAGATATGGTTGGGTCTTAGGGGTGGTCTCCAATCCTGATTGACTTGTGGCACCCGACACGACTAGGTCCTAGTTCGGGTCGTGTTAGAATTTGCCTCTGAGTTCATTTTACTTAATTTTTCACCTGGTGGCCATTTAGAACTAGTGAAGACTTCTAAATAGGGAATTGGCTCTAAAAACCAGACAAATTTCCCAGTAACCAAACTGTCAGTCCCAGAAAGTCATAAATGACATGGGGCAGCTATGGGAAATCTCTATAGGCTAAAATAAGCAAAAATATGAAAAATAACCTAATCATTACAATATCCACTACTAAAAGGAATTTCTTCCTCAAAATTCAATGGATAGAAGGATCTCAAAAGCTCAAAAGGATGAGGTACTGGGCCCACATGCTCTAAGCAAGACCTCTCAAATAACTTCTAAAAAGAGGGAACACCTTCGAGGGATTTTTCCATACATATCCCTTTTTCAACCAGCTTTGTCTCTTCACTTCCAAATAACCACTACTCAACTTTAACCGCCAACTAATCTCTAACTGAACCAAAAAAGGATGGTGCATGCAAATCTGAACCACAACACACTGATACCATCTTGATACCCATAGAAATAAATAAAGGCTCACCCGATCCAAAACTAACCCATAACATGAGTCATATCATCTACTCCGAATCCAAATATAATCTTTCTTTACTATTCTATGTCACCTGAGTCTTGTTCGTACAATCTTATCATACAGATCTCAAAGAACTAAAACTAACACGCTAAAAGTCCACACAGCAAATATGAGAATAACCCCATAAGGAACTATCTAGGCACATAAATGGAGATAATCAAGGAATGCAATCCATGCCAATGCTACAACTAATTTGGATGGAAATCAAACTGAAATCCAGAAGACCAAGAAATAACAACTTATCACTAAATAATACGCTCCAGGATATCCTATTAACCAAAAATGAAATTGCACTCAATACACTCAAGTATATTACTCTCACTGAGTATTTCATCCAAAATTCCAAAAAAAACTGATGACCCGTGGTCAAAGTTGAAAGAACCAATAACAGGTCCATGGGCTATCATTAGAACACTTATCAACTATAATCCATCCAAAGTCAAGAAGACTGAATAGGTAACCACGGAGTAGGCTCAACTATCCTATAAATGAAATCCAAATTGAGACAAATTCTAACATGAAGGCTGCACCCAAGCTCTGAAACTCCAAGTTGAAATCCCAACGCCAAGGCTGGATTACTCGATCTCAAATATCCAAACCAAACTTGAATATGGGTAGGAATTCATACTCTTAGTCTATCACAACTTCCAAATCACCATTCCAAGGCTTCAAGTCAAAAACTGAGCCAATATGTCTATATTAATGTTAAGTACTCAAATCAACTTTAGCATCTAATCTAATATATCGTAGCTAGATCATACCGAGATAAAATTGAAATATAGCTGAAGAATAAAATAACCTTAAGGATAGACCATCAACTTAAAAATACAAACAACCAACTCTATATTAGCTAGAGGGCATGAAATGTATCCATAAAATAGAAATATGCCAAAGGATAAATCATCGACTGTAAAATGTAAATAACCCACACCTTATTTGCTGGAGGGCATGAACCATCAAAATAAACTCAACGACTCCCCCCAAGGCTGTAAACCATGTTATTAATAGTAAAAACTCTAGCAACTCAGAGAAATAAAACTTAGGCCGAAAACTAATCAATCCAATAGTCTATCTCAATAAGGAATATTCATAGGCACATATTATCAAGGAGAAACACTCCACCAAGCCTTAGTAGGCAGAAAAAACTATGAAATTAAAAATTTTCTTAAATCTACCCAAATAGGACAAACATAACTCTAACACACTATGAATCACCTTGCTGAGGAAGAAAGGTACCAAACTTGATGCCAATGCCAAGTTCAAGACCACTATTGAAAAGTGAACCAACCCAGTCGAGATAAATAATTTCCAATTTGCTAACTCAAGAAGCGATCATAGAAAAGACCACCTACCTCTAACGCTCAAACTCAACTTAGACAAAATTTATATCACGACAAGCAATGAGCATCCAATTTCCACACTCATACTGAGATCAAACCATCAACAAACCCAAACCATCTAAAATATTAGTCAAAGATATCTTAATATTAATATCTAAACCACTATAGGGTGATGAAATAGCCACAAATGTAGAATGGATCCAAAACTAGTCAGGTTGAAAAATGGGCTATATAAAGAGGGATAATCCATACAAAAATCTTCATAACACAAGAGGCAAGTCTAAGAATCTTAAACTCAAGAATGGGCAATTGAAATAACCTAAATTTTGGTCCTTGAAAATTTCCTGAGCTTTGAGTTTACTGCCCTGGTTATGACTGGACCCTATGAGTCATAGGGTGTCCTGATGAGTCATTAGGACAAGTGGTAACCAAACCAATAAGTTTGTGGCTTGATTATTCTTTGAGTACGAGTGTCTTACTAAAATATGTAAGGATATGTTACGAGTCATTAAGTGTAATCATAAGGTGTGCAATGTAAGTCTCAAATTAGGTTCTATTTTGACTACGAATGGACCTTATGAGTTGTAGGATCCAATTAGAAGTGGTGCCATTGAGTCGTAAGTACAACAATGCAGGGTGCCCTGGTGATGTTGCCTTGGTTACGAATCGTGGTGGCAAGTTGTAAGGATAGGTTACGAGCCAAGGAGTTGATCCGTAATCAAAGCCAACCCTTTTTCTGCTTTTAAGTTGAGGGAATTTTAGATATTTACCCTCTTACCCAACTTGAAACCCATATTTTATAACCTTTTTAGAGTGTAATTATCTCTCAAAAACAATATAAGTAATGTCTTATATACTCTCAAATTCTCAAGGTCAAGAATACTTAGGGTTTCAAGAGGTTGATCAATTAACGCTCTCAAGGGTGATTTATCTTCGTACATCTTACTCTTACTGGCATTTTACTCTTCCCGCATTTTTAATTTTGTAAAAGCATGTGTTTTAAAGTATTATTCATAAGATATTTATGTTGGTTTTGAAATAAAGGTTTGGCGTTTCAAATGTTTATGAAATGAACATTGTTTCTCATGGTTTATATATGATTTTCATGCTTTAAATATGGCTTTGTACTTGTGGGTGCATGGTTATGGTGAATAAACTGGGTAATTGTGATTTTTCCAAACTTGTGACTTTTGAAGTTATTATTACCCCAACCCTATGATCTAAAATTAGTCTCGATTATAAGAACTCTGGGAATTTATAAAATTGAACCAGTCTTGAACTATTGCATAATACAAAGAGGTATTTGAAATACAATGTTGTGATTTAATAAACAAAGGAAGTCGGTGACCCCCTCTGTGTATTAATGAACAAAGGAAGTTATTTTCTCTAAATTAATTAGAATTGTTTTGGCATATTATTGTTACCTTACAAGTGTAGTTGGCATGATGATACCAATAATATATTCCTTAATGTGGAAAGTGGTTAAATGAATGTGAATGTGTATACTTATTTTAATTAGGCTTTAATAAGTGTTGTGTAGATGAGTCATGAAAGTGGAGTTCTGAGTGACCGATACTGGAAATCATATTTGCCGATGCGGAGGTCAAAGTTACCAGGGAGGTTTGAGTCCCCATTATTATAGTTTCATTATTAGGGAGGTTTGAATCCCCTGTAAATCATTATAATACTGGATTATTAAGTCACCTTGGTATATGTTGGGAGGTTCGAGTCCCCCGTGTGTATATATATGAGATTATTCTCTAGTTCATATGGCTACACGCACTAGGGCCCGACCAGGGGGTGAGAGTTGTGGCCCATATAGCCCATGTGTACTATTATATGATAGTTGAGCTACACAATCCCAACTAAACTTTTGAAATACATGTTATGCCTTGTTACTTATTCCAGTATATGATAAATATATGGTTATGCATTTGATTATGTGCATTGGTTGTTAATGATTTTAACTATTGATCATGTCATTATGTTATCCTTATCTCCAAGTTACATGTTACTATTTACCCCACTAATTATCTTTAGATGTTCTATCCCCACGCGATACAGGAATTGGTCATACTTTTATGCCTTCTGCTCAGTGACTTGGATTTGGGATCATCTAGCAAGTCAGATTGAAGTGGTGAGCTTTCATACTTTTATAAGACCCTATTTCATGGTTATGGTTTCCCTTACATTTTGACTATTCCTTTGGATTTGGCATTTTTCTATTGTCAGGGGCATGTCCATTGCTTTATTGATATTCAATTTGGGATCATTATTTAGAAGCCTTTGTTTAGACTACTGTGGATATTGGATGATGTTGGTTGGACATTTGACCAATCTTCAATGGTTGGTTATGGATATGTATTTAAACATTCTTATGCTATTGTGTGTTATCTTATTATATGTTCGAAATTTATTTGACCATGGGGTGTAGTGTGTTTGGTTTGGTTAGGTACAGGGGGTGATCTCCTATCCATGTAGGACTTGAGATACCCATTATGGATAGGCCCTGGTTTGGGTTGTGACAAAGTTGGTATCAGAGCCTAGGTTTGGTGTCATTGGGTGTCCAACAAAACCGTCTCGAGGACTCTCATTTATGGGTGTGTAGCTCGCCAAACTTATTAGGGGAGGATACATAATATTTACTAATGTTTCCCTTTCTTGTTGTTCTATTTCAAGCTATAGAATCTAAGGTCTCTTTAATTCCTGTTTGTTCTCTTTTAAGATCATGCCTCCCAGATGATCTGAAGCTCATGGAAACTCCGTTGTCCCACTTGGGGTCATTGCTTATAGGACACATCCTACTTATGGGGTAAAGACTTGGTTAGGGGTCTAGTTCTTGATTTCCCTTCTGGAGTTTCACCGGTCACCTCTAGTCCTCCTCGAGCTCCTCAAGCTGATGTGTCCAATGAAGAATTTTGACAGTCTATTCATATGTTGGCTCAGTTGGTAGCTTCTCAATCTGAGCGTGTACCTTCTATTATGCCATATTCTGAGGCAATAAGGGTTGGCTAGTTTATGAGGTCGAGTCCTCCTGTGTTCACTAGTGTTGAGGTTAAGGAGGATCCTCAAAACATTATCGATGAGATGGAGAAGATCTTTTAGGTTATGCATGCTGCTAATATGGAGGGTGTAAAATTCATAGCCTGCCAGCTAAAGGATGTAGCATACCAATGGTATGAGGAATGAGAGCAATCTAGAGAGATGATGTTGAATCCGCACTATGGGATGATTTCTCTAGTGCTTTTCTGGACCGCTTCATTACTCAGGAGTTGAGAGTGGCAAAAGCGGAAGATTTTATTAATATGAAATAAGGTAGGATGATGTCAAGGAGTATACCTTGAAAATCCATCAGTTATCCTAGTATAATCTCGAGTTAGTGTCTAGCATAAGAGCTAGAATGAGGAAATTTGCTTCTAGGTTATCCCGTGATTTGATCCTAGAGAGTAAGGATGCCTTTTTGAACAAGGATATGGGCATCTCTAGATTGATTGTATATCTGAAGCAGGTTGAGGAAGAGAAGAAAAATAGGCAAATATTAGGGAGAGGCAAAGTAATAATATTAGATTTTCTAATCAGGGTAGAGGTCATTAACAGAGTGGTAGAGATGGTGGAAAGTGGTCTAAAAAGAAGTAGGGAATTCTGGTTCCTACTCTATAGCTAGTTCTTGCTCCTTATCCAAAGTCGTCGGGAGATCATCATTCTCAGAATGATGGTGGGTTTAGGACGCAGGGTACCCAATATCAGGCTGGTGGGATTAGTTCACTCTGTCATATCCTTCTTGTAGATTCTATGGGCAGGTGCACCGTGGGTTTTATAATGAGAGAAGGAACAAGAGTTTTAAATATGGTCAGACTGGTCATTTGTAGTGGGATTGTCCTTATAAGGTTGCTTCAGGGGAAAATAAGATACTTGTTTCCACTTTATTGACTCCTACACCAAAGGGTGGTTCTTTTGCTTCTAGTACAAGCACCGGCCAAAATTTCTTATATGCTCTTGCTACCCGCCAATACTTTGAAGCATCTCCTAATGTCGTCATTGGTATGCTACAACTCTTTTCTCATGATTTGTATTGCTTGTTTGATCCAGGGTCTACTTTTTCTTATATGACCCCATTTGTGGTTGTACATTTTGGTTTCGATCCTGAGTTTATCCCTGATTCCTTTTATATTTCTACCCAAGTGGGTGACTCTGTGGTTGCGAGGAGAATCTATAGTGGTTGTATGGTATATGTTGGTGGTAGAGAAACTTTGGTAGATCTGAAAGAGTTGGATATAGTTGATTTTGATGTCATATTAGGGATGGATTAGTTGTACTCGTGCTATGCCTCCTTAGATTGTTAGGCCCGTAAGGTCATGCCTAAATTTCCTAATGAGTTGGTCATTTAGTGGGAAAGGGGATCTCTAGTGCCTAAGGGAAGGTTCATATCATACCTTAGATCCCTGAGGTTGAATTCCAAGGGATGTCTCTATCATTTGGTCTGGGTTAAGAATTCTAACTCGAAGGGTCCTTCATTGCAATTCACTCCCGTGGATAATGAATTCCCTAAGGTTTTTCCTGATGATCTTCCTGATATCCCTCCCTATAGGGAGATTGTTTTGGGCTTGACCTTGTTTCGGACACCTGTCCTATCTTTGTCGCTCTTTATAGAATGGCTTCGATTGAGTTAAGGAGATTAAAGAGCAGATAAGAGACCTCCTTTTATCTATCCTAGTATGGCTTTATGGGGTGCACCTATTTTGTTCATGCATAAGAAGGATTGTTCCCTTTGAATGTGCATCGATTACCGCCAGTTGAATAAGGTTACAGTGAAAAATAAGTATCATCTTCCTCGGATAGAGTCGTTTGACCAACTTTAGGGTGCTAGATGTTTCTCTAAGATTGATCTTAGGTCTGGTTATCATCGGCTAAATATCAAGGAGGTGGATATCTAATACGACACGGCCAGGGGCCTGGTTATAATGGGCGTCCCAGGTCCGACCGGGACCACCGACCGGGACCATAGACCACCCCCATTACCCAACCCAACAACCAACCGCCTACTCTGAGTTGACTGAATTTCAAGCATATAAAAATATAGTGTAACAGCTCACATGGAGACTCTTAGATAGGATCACAACTGTGACTGACCCAACTGAGTCCAACCATCCCACCCAAACCTCCCAACCATACCAAACCATTCAAAAGTCCATAAACCAGGACATAACCAAATAAGTTCCAAAACATAATATAATTAATCCAAAAATAGAATACGATGGAACAACCAACAATCGCGTCGACTAGTGTCAGCTCCAATGTCAATACCAATACTAAGGCTGACACCACTACCGATCTCGCCCATTCCAACTCATAGCAGTACCACAAAATCTCTAACTAAAAGAGTAATAAAATACGGTTGGTACAAGCCCCCGACCATGGCCAAAACCAATATCCAAAATAAAATCAAAGTGTCTTAAAATACCCATAATATAAAATGGAGCCTTTAAAAAGGATGAAAGCTCACCAGTTCATTCCAAATGCTGATCCCTGAGTCAATCACTATGTAGGAGGAGTAGAACGGTCGGTTCCGACATAGCATGGGTATACAGCCGCCGGTAGATGGGTTAGCGGGTTAACACTAGCATGATCTCAGGATAAGGATAAAATAATGGTATTCATAAAGCCAAGTAAAACCATCCATATGCACACAACCATACATACATATATATATCCATGGAGGGAAAGGGGACTGGGTTTAGCATGCCTTTAGCACCTTTACCTGGGCTATGTAGCTTTGTCGTCCTAAACCACCCACGAGCTATATGGGTTCAGCTCCCCCTGATGAAAGGGCCTAAGGGTGTGAAGATGCACGACTAGGGAAGAAAACATGGGATGACTAGTACATCCGCCAAATATAAAGTGTGAAATCATGCACAGGCTTACTAAGACCATCCTCACATCGACAAATATGAGTTTCCAGTATTGGTCCCCTCGGGACCTCTACCTTCCATGGCTTTGCTACACATCCCGCCATTATTGCCTAATTAAAATCATTTCCAAGAAACCAATCAATCCATTTACCATTTATTCACCAAGGCCATTTAGTAGTGGTATCGTCATACCGACCATACTTACAAGTACTCTCCATAGCCAACCATATATAGGTTTAAGGGAACTTCCAAGTGCCCTTCCATTTACCATATTTAACCTCTTGGGGGATTCCATGTACCCCATAAGAATAATCATTTAGCCATTTACCTTTTCAAGCCATTTAAACCATGCATAATTTCTTTACCAAGTTTTAAAACAAGCAAAAGTTCCATTAAAAGTACTCAATGCAATAAAAACATTATTATAGGCATTTTGTCAAACACATTGGGGGAATAATATGACCAATACCAATTCCAACTACCATTAAACTATTACCATTCAATCCAACTATCCAAAACAACCATTAATGCACATAAAGAAAAATTAAAACCATGGAAAACCATAACCAACTTTTTAATATCAAAACCACCAATTCATATTTGAAAACCAAAATCATACAATCAATGAAGTCATGAAAACAATCATAAAAACCATGCTTTTAATTAGAATTAACAATGAGGGAAGTGAGCATGCCTTAAACCAAGATGATGATGGAAAGATATCACCAGGACAAGCCCTAAATTAATCCTCTAGTTGAAACCCTAGCTTTTCTTGACAAAAAGCATTTGAGAGAATTATAGAGTGTTTTAGAAGAGTTTTTAAGTGTTAATGAATGGAATAATAGGTTAAATAACCTTCCAAATAGGTTAGAAGTCATCGGACCTTATTAGGATAAGTGGAAAAATATCCAGAATACCCCGATTGAAGTTGCACAAAATCCTGTTACAGAGGTGCGACTGACCCTCACGAGTTTTACCCTCTAATACCATTGGTACCCTATACTCATATCCTAGCCTCACTTTGGATCCAACACTATCTAACAGATGACTCATTCAACCAAGTAGTATCTGAAGCATATAATCCGTAGCCCTTGTAGATTAAATCCAAGGAAGATTTAGACGTTGTCCACCGTATGAGTCCATGGTATGTATCATACCCTAGATTATGGCTCACAGTAAGCAACTTATACTCACATTCAACCTAAGTAACCAAGTCTAAGATTAAGTTAAGGAACCAAATAATTCATACCCATCAATATGGCTCATACCCCTAAGTTGTGTCCATTCCAGTAACCAAAATCCATCCCACCATCCAACACTGGGCAGCATACGATAGGACCATACCATTCTTACCCCATCTGATGGCTCGTACCCACGAATAGTATTGAGTCCAGAGACTAGAATTCCAGAAAATTTTCTAAGGGTCAAAACCCCGGGTGTTATAGTTTCCCCCACTAGGAACATTCGTCCCTAAATGATGGACAAGGTAAGGGTAACCACACGTATGAGTCATTTGTATTATCAAATATATTCCCAATCTTTAACAATGTTTGAAAACAAAGAGGCAAAGATATTAATATTTCCTTTAACAAACTCAGAAAATAAAGATGTGTTGAAGACACATAACTTCCACATAAATCTCAGGAGTAGAAAACAAAAGTAGATAATTGGACTTCATGTCCTTCATGAACCTACCTATCCAAGATCTCAACCAAGATTTTCTTATAAGATAGAGAATCCGCAATACCCAATCCTTCAAAAGGAAAAACCAAAGAAGGATCACCAATGCACTTCCTTAATATGGAAACATAAAAGACCGGATGAACCAAGGTCAAGCTAGAAAGCAACTCCAGCTCATAAGAAACATTACCAACTCTCCGTAAAACCTCATAAGGACCAACATACCGAGGACTGAGCTTCCCCTTCTTGCCAAACTGCATTACTCCCTTCATGGTAAATACCTTAAGGAAAACCTTGTCCCCAACCTCAAACTCCAAGTCTCTATGCCTAACATCCACTTAGGACTTTTTCTGACTTTGGGAAGCCTTAAACCTATCCCAAATTACCTTTACTTTCTCCATAGATTGGTAAAACAAGTCAGGACCAAACATATCCACCTCCCCAAACTCAAACCAACCAATAGAAGATCTACACCTCCTACCATACAATGCCCTAGAAAGGGCCATACACATACTAGAATGATAGCTATTATTGTAAGCAAACTCCACAAAAGGTAGATGGTCAACCCAATTGCCACCATAATCAATCATACAAACCCGAAGCATATCCTAGAATATCTTCATAATTCTCTCTGCTTACCCACCATCTGTAGGAGGAAAGTAGTACTCAGACTAACCTTAGTCCGCAACCCTTTCTGAAAAGATCGCCATAAGTGAGATGCAAACTACATGCCATGATAAAAAATAATCAAAATAGGCACCCCATGCAGCTTTACAATCTCCTAAAGATACAACTTTGCATCCTCCAGTGAGAAGGTATTCCGAACTGGCAAAAAGTGAGCAGACTTAGTCATCCTATCCACGATGACCCAAATAGAATCATATTAATTTTGAGATTGAGGAAGACCAGCAACAAAGTCCATATTGATCACTTTTCATTTCTATTCGGGTAAATCAATTTCTTTATACAACCCTTATGGCCTCATGTGCTCAACCATTCCACTAATAGATCTTCTTGAGACATGATACATCTTAGTCGATCCAGGATGAACAACATAGCGCGATTCATACACCTTAGCCAAAATCCTTAGTTGCAATCAGGAACACTCAACCTTTCTTGGTGCCATAAAGTACCAGTCAAAAACTACTACCTTTTGTCCACCAACATCACTCTTTATTTTTATTAAGATAGGATATAACACTTGCTTCTCTTTAATCTCTACACCAAGAGACGATCAAACCACTTCTTGCGCCATCACACTACTATCCTTGGAGTCCAAAAGGCAAACTCTAAGATTAGACAAGCAGTGAATATCCTTCACTAATTCCCATTTTCCTTCCTCCACATGAGCCAAACTCCCCAAGGAAAACCTGCTAAGAGCACCAGCAACCACATTAACTTCACTTGGGTGGTAGTTAAGACTTATGTCATTGTTCTTAAGAAGGTTAAGCTATCTGTTCTGCCAGAGATTAAGCTCCTTATGAATGAACATATACAACAAACTCTTATGATCAGAAAAGATATCCATGTGAACACCATACAAATAATGCCACTATATTTTCAAAGAAAACGCAACCTCCAACAGCTCCAAATCTTGAGTAGAATAATTCCTCTCTTACACTTTCAACTACCTGGAAGCATAGGAAATCACCTTCCCATGCTGTATCAACACACAACTAAGTCTTACTCGAGATGCATCACAATAAACCATGAACCCATCATTGCCTTCCGGCAATGTCAGAATTAGAGTCAAAGTTAGCTTATCCTTCAACTTATCAAAACTCCCTTTACAAGCATTCGGTCAAGAAAACTTGACCTTCTTCTGAGTCAACATAGTCAAAGAGCAGCTATCAATGAAAAGCTTTTCATGAATCACCTATAATACACGCTAAACCCAAGAAACTCCAAATATTGGATGGAGTTGTGCGTCTAGGACACCTCTTCACCATAGCAACCTTTTGTGGATCCATCATAATACCCTCACTAGAAATAATATGACCCAAGAAAATTACATCGTTCAACCAAAACTCACAATTCTTAGGCATACCACTGTTGTTCCTTTAAGATCTGTAACACCACATGGAGGTGATTAGCATGATCCAACTCACTCATTAAATAAACCAGAATGTCATCAATGAACATAATAATGAAGAGATCCAAATACTAAAAAAGAAAACCATATTCATCAGACCATAAATGCCTTCGAAGCATTAGTCAACCCAAATGACATTACCAAAAATTGAAAGTGCCCATACCGAGTATGAAAAGTTATCTTAGGGATATTTACTTCCCTAATCTTTAGTTGATGGTACCCAAACCAAAGATCTATCTTAGAAAAGAACTTATCACCTTACAACTGGTCAAATAAATTATTTATCCTTGAAAGAGAATACTTGTTCTTGACTGTCACCTTGTTCAACTTCCTATAGTTAGTGCACATCCGAAGGGAACCATCCTTCTTGCGCTTAAATAACACCGGTGAACCCCACAGAGATACCCTAGGACAAATAAACCCCTTATCTAGAAGATCCTTAAGTTGCTCCATGAGTTTTCTTAACTCAGCCGGAGCCATTCTATACGGAGAAATAGAAATTAGATGAGTGTTCGGAACTAGATCTATACCAAACTCAATTTCCCTATCTAGAGAAACATCAGGAAGATCATCAAAACGACCTCTGGAAACTTATTAACCACTGGAACTGACTAGAAAGAAGGACCTTCTGAGTTAGAATCTTTAACTCAGACCATGTGATAAAGATAAAATTTTGGAGATCAACCTCCGAGCTCTAACATAAGAAATAAATCTCCCTTTAGGAGCTAAAGAACCACCCTACTAATATATAACCGGCTCACCAGGGAACCTAAAGATAAACTAATCCATACCCAGAATGACATTGAAATCTACCACATCCAACTCAAACAAATCTACCTAGGTTTGCTTGCCACCAAAAGATACCACACACCTTCTATAGACTCTCTTAGCAATAACTGAGTCACCTACTCAAGTAGAAATAAAAAAGGGATCTAAAATAACTTTGGGATCAAAACCAAAAGATACAGCCATATAAGGTGTCACATAAGCGAGAGTGGACCCCGTATCAAGCAAAAAAATACATTACGAGAGAAAAGTTATAACATACCAGTAATGACATCAGGTGATGCCTCAAATTCTTATTGGGACGTTAAGCATACAACTTGTTCTGACCAACACTAGAACCAGGAGCAGTAACAAAAGTAGATGCAACACCACCAGGTGTAGGAGTAGAAAATAAAGCCACAAAAATCTTATTCGCCCCTGTAGCAACCTTATTAATCAAACAATCCTGAGCTGATGGCCTTCCTGGCCACACTTGAAGCATTTATCCCTTTCTTCATCACAATAACTTTGATGAGAAAGACTATAAAACCGATAAGGAGGACATGAAGAAATTGACTGACCTTTACTTGCCTAAGATTGGGCACCCTCTGCCCAAAAATTGTCACCACCTTGATGACACCTGTCACCCGACTAGTAAGGAGCTCTAGCAGAAAAGAAGGAACCAAAACCCCCAACTTCTTATTCTTCCATTTACCACCATTCCGACTACCCTAAGACTGAGTACCTCCCAGGTTAGAAAACTTGCTCTTCTAACCCTGCCAATCTTTGAACTCTACCTGCTTTCTCTTTTTATCATCCATTTATTGTATATGAATAGTCAACCTAGAATATCTATATCTTCAATCAATAAGGCAGTCTTGCTATCAAAAATAAAATTTCAATTCAACCCTTCATCATTTTTACCTGCATGTCAGCTACTAAATCGGGAGGATACCTTGAAAATTGATTAAAATTAAAGGTATATTCCTTGACATATATCCTCCCCTACTTTAGGTTCACAAAATCCTCCATGTTTGCATCCCTCAACTCTTGGGGAAAGAAATAATCTAAGAAGGCCTTAGAAAAGTATCCCACAAGGCTAATTCTTCCACATCACCCCTGTCCCTATCCCACTCTTTATACTATTAATACGCAATATCTTTGAGTTAATAAGCTGCAAAGTTTACCACCTCCATATTGATAGCTTGCATTACTAAAAATATCTTTTCCATTTCATCCAAGAAGCCTTATGGATCCTTCTCCACTTTCATTCCATAAAAATGGAAGGACCAATCTTCATAAATTAGCCAGCCCTTGTAGCCCCAGTAGACAAAGCATCATTTGCACCCCGCTTAGCTTGAGAAACGACTATCTGAGTAATAAAATGAATACACTAATGAAATTCTGCATTAGTCACCTCGCCTTGAGAAGGACTAGTAGAAACTAGTAAAAGTCCAGAACTATCAGGGATAGGACCATGAGATCATGCCTTGTGACCTCAGCAGACAGAACCCTCGAACTAGGATGTACCCCTTCAGTATTCCCGCCAGATAGAATAGAAGAATTTTCATGTGTTTTAAATCTCTGAGAAATGATCTAAAAGATGAACAAACAAATATAAGAGAGTATTCCAGGATTGAGATTCCAAGATTAAAAATTGAATATAAAGAAAGTGAGATATTCCTAAATGCCTTGTAGCCTCTCCCTTATAAGTGTGGCAGGCTACACACCCCTAAAAGAGACTCTACTTGGCATAACTTTGTGGACTATAATTTGACCATGAATCTAGTCTCTGATACCAACTTAACATGACTCGATTGAGGGCCTTGTCATAATGGGAGTCCCAAGTCCAATTGAGACTGGAGTCTACCCTCGTTACCCAGCCCAACCTCCAGCTGCCTGCCCTGAGTTAGCTGAACTTAGAGTATATAATAAGATAGTGTAATACCTCATATGAAGACTCTGGGATAGGATCACAATCGTGACTAACCCAACCGAGTCCAACCATCCCACACCAATTGCCCAATTATACCAAACCATTCCAAAGGCCATAACCAAATAAGTTTCAAAACATAATATAATTAATCCCAAAATTGAATACGATGGAATAACCAATAATTCCATCATTAGGTGTCAGCCTCAATATCAATAACAATACAAAGGCAGACACTAATACTGATCTCGCTCATTCCAACCCATAGCAGTACCATAAAGCCTTTATCTAAAAGAGTAATAAAATTTGGTAGGGACATGACCCTAACAATGGCATAAACCAATATTCAAAATAAAATTAAATTGTCTAGAAATATCCATAACATAAAATGGAGCCTTCCAAAAAGATGAAAGTTCACCACTTCAATCCAAATATTGATCCCTGAGTCAAATATTTATGTAGGAGGAGTAGAACAACTGGTTCCTGCATAGCATTGGTATACAACAACTAGTAGATGGGTTAGCGGGTGAACACTAGCATGATCTTAGGATAAGGATAAAATAATGCCATTTATAAATCCAAGTAAAACCATCCTTATGCCCACAAGCATACATATTTATATATAACCATGCTGGTAAAGGGGATCGGGTTTACCATGCCATTAAAACCTTTAACTAGGCTATGTAGCTTTACTGTCCTCAACTACCCACGAGCTATATGGGTTCAGTTTTCCCTACTGAAAGGGTCCAAGTGGGTGAAGCCACATAACCAGGGAAGAAAACCTAGGATGACTAGAACATCCCCCAAATATAAAGTCTGACATCATGCACACGGTCACCAAGATCAACCTCACATCGAATAATATGTGTTTCCAATTTTGGTCCCCCCCAAGACCTCCACCTTCCATGGCTTTGCCATACATTCCGCCATCATTGTCCTGTTATAACCATTACCAAGAAACCAATCAATCCATTTACCATTTATTAACCGTGTCCATTTAAAGGTCATATCATTATACCACCATACTTGCAAGTACTATCCATAGCCAACCATATATAGGTTTAAGGGGACTTCAAAGTGACCTTTTATTTACCATATTAAACCACTTGAGGGATTCCATGTACTCCACAAGCATAACCATTTAGCCATTTACCTTTCCAAACTATTTAAACAATGCATAATTCCTTTACCAAGTTTTAAAATGAGCAAGAGTTCCATTAAAAGTACTCAATGCAATAAAAACATTATTATAGGTATTTTGTCAAACACATTGGGGGCATAATATGACCAAAACTAATTTCAACTACCATTAAACTATTCCCATGTAATCCAATTAAACAAAACAACCATTAATGCATATAAAACATAATTAAAACCACAGAAAATCATAACCAACCATATAATATCAAAACCACAATTCATATTTGAAAACCAAAATCATACAATCAATGAAGTTATGAAAACATTCATAAAAACCATGTTTATAATTAGAATTAATAGTAAGGGAAGAGAACATGCCTTAAACTAAGATAATGATGGAAAGAAATTACCAAAACAAGCCCCAAATTAATCCTCTAGTTGAAACCCTAGCTTTCCTTGCCCAAAAGCCTTTGAGAGAATTATAGAGTGTTTTAGAAGAGTTTCTAAGTGTTAATGAATGGAATAATAAGGTAAATAACCTCCCAAGTAGGAGTAGTAGGACCTTATTAGGATAAGTAGGGAAATGTCCAGAATACCCCCACTTAAGTTGCCCAAAATCCCATTACAGGGGTACGATTGACCTTTATGAGTCGTACCTTATAATATAATTTGTACCCTCTACTCTTATACTAGACTTAACCCTTGGATCCAATACTGTCCAGTAGATGACTCATCCAACCAAGTCATATCTGAAGCATACCACCCGTACCCTTTATCCGTACCCCTGGCAAATTAAACCTAAGAAAGATTTAGACACTGTCCACCATACTGTCCACCATGGTATGACTTGTACCCTAGCTTACGGCTTACGGTGAGCCACGTATACTCAGATCCAACTTAATTAACCAAGTCTAAGATTAAGTTTAGGAACCAAACAATCTGTACCCACCAATATGGCTCGTACCCCTAAGTTGTATCCATTCCAATAACTAAAATCCATCCTACCAACCAACTTTGGTCAGTATACGACAGGACCATACCATTCATACCCCATCATGCGGCTCATACCAATGAGTCGTATTAGGTCTAAAGACCAGAATTCCTAGAAATTTTCTAAGGTTAAAAATCCAGGGTGTTATATTATCCCCAAGACTGCCTTCTAAACCCGATATGTTCATTATGAGTTCTTAGTTATTTCTTTTGGTTGGACTAATGCCCCGATAGCATTCATGAACTTGATAAATAGGGTCTTCTATTATTTTTTAGATTTGTTCATTTTTGTATTTATAAATAATAGTCTGGTGTATTCTAAGAGTGGGGTGGATTATGTTGATCACCTCCGTATTGTGTTGTAAACCTTCAAAGATCATTATTTGTATGCTAAGTTTTCAAAGTGCGAATTCTAGTTGTAATTTGTTACATATATTGGTCATGTCATTTCTAGTAAAGGGATCATGGTGGATCTGCATAAAGTTATAGTGGTTAAGAAGTAGCCTAGGCCCATGACTCTAACTGATATTTGGAGCTTATTGGGTTTAGCTAGTTACTATAGTAGATTTATGGAGAGTTTCTCAACCATAGCTTTCCTACTAACTAAGTTGACCCAGAAAAAGGTGAAGTTCTTTTGGTCTAATGCTTGTGAGGGTAGTTTTGAAAATATGAAAGATAACTTAACTTCAATTCTAGTTTTGACTCTTCCTTGCAACACTTATGGTTTTTTTATCCATTGTGATACATACCAAGTGGGACGTGGTTGTGTATTGATGCGGTATGGTAGGGTGATGGCCTATGCTTCTATGCAGTTGAAAGTTCATAAGAGGAATTATCCAACTAATGACTTGGAGTTATTGGTTGTGGTATTTTCATTGAAGATTTGGCATCATAATTTGTATGGAGTCCATAGAGATAGATTTTCTGATCATAAGATCATGTAATATGTGTTCACCTATAAGGAGTTGAATCTTAGGTAGAGGAGGTGGCTTGAGTTGCTGAAATACTATAACATATGTCTCCACTATCACCCAGGTAAAGATAATGTGGTTGTTGATGCTCTTAGCAGGTTACCCATGGGGATTCTAGCTCATGTAGATGATTATAAATTGGAGTTGGTGAAAGATATTCACATTTGGCTAACCACAGAGTTCGTATCTTAGACTCTAAAAATGGTGGTGTGTTTGTGCAAGAGGTGGCGAAGTTATCTCTTATTGCTGAGATAAAAAAAGTAGGTATTGGGTCCTATCTTAAAAAAGATTAAGGGGGATGTGGAATAACAAAAGGTTGTAACTTTTGAGATAGGTGGCGATGGTATCTTGAGGTACCAAGGCAGATTATATGTTCCCAATATAGATGGGTCAGGAGAGAGGGTCTTGGTTGAGGCTCATAAGTCACATTATGTCATTCATGCTAGTTCGATGAAGATGCATCACAATATTAAGGAGATTTATTGGTGGAATAATATAGAGTGAGATATGTTCAGTTTTGTGGCTAAATGTATGGTGTGTCAACAAGTGAAGGTTGATCACTTAAGTCTCGGTGGGTTGACTCAAGAGATTGAGTTTCCTTTATAAAAATAGGAGATAATAAATATAGATTTCGTTACCAGTCTTCCTCAGTTTTGGAGTCGGTATGATTCAATTTAGGTCATCATGGATAGAATGACTAAGTCTGCTCACTTTTTGCCAGTGAGGACTAATTATTAGGCTAAGGATTGTGCGAAGTTGTTCCTTCTAGAGATTATAAATTTGCATGGCGTGCCTACATCTACTATGTCAGATCATGGTACTCAGTTCTCATCGCACTTTTGGCATTTTTTTAGAAAGTTTAGGGAACTACGGTGAGCCTTAGTACTGCTTTCTAACCGCAGTTAGATGGGCAAAAATAAAGGATTATTCAGACATTAGAAGATATGCTTCGAGCTTTCGTGATTGACTATGATGGTAGTTAAGTTGATCATTTGCCTTTTATAGAGTTTGTATATAACAATACCTACCACTCTAGAATTAGGATGGATCTATTTAAGGCAATGTATGGTAGGAGGCATAGATCTCCTATTGGGTGGTTCAAGGTTGGTGAGGTAGAGATGTTTGGCCTGGATTTAGTTCACCAAGCGATGGATAAGGTGAATTAGATTCGGGATAGACTCAAAGCTACCCAAATTTACCAAAATTCCTATATGGATATGAGTCTAAGGGAGTTAGAGTTTTAGGTTGGTGATTGGGTATTTTTAAAGGTATTTCCCAAGAATGGAGTAATGCGATTTGGGAAGAAAAGGAATCTCAGTCTCCGGTATGTTAGCCCATACTTGGTCTTGCAGAGGATTGGTAGTGTTGCGTATGAATTAGAGTTTCCCTCTAGTTTAAGCTCCATTCTTACAGTATTTTATGTTTTGATGTTGAGAAAGTTCATGAGTGATCCTTAGATGTTTATTCCTTTAAAGGAGATGGGTATTTTAGATTCCTTATCTTATAAGGAAGTCTTGGTTGAAATTTTGGATGGGCAAGTTTATCAATTACGGACGAAGGATGTGGCCTCGATAAAGGTTCTATGGAGGAACCACCAGGTTGAAGAGTCAACTTAGGAAGCCGAAGAGGACATGAAGTCCAAGTATGATTTCTTGTTTTCTGCTCTACATAGTCATGCTTAAGGTATGTGTTATTCTTAATATCTTTGTTTTATAACTTTGTGAAAGGAAAGATTGATTTCCTTGGCATCTTTATTTTTTAAGTTTGTTAAAGGTAAGAGTACATGTCTATGGAGTCAAATCATGCTAGAAATTGCCTTAATAGGTTATTCAAGGATGAATGATCCAAGTGGGGGAGATTGAAACACCCTGAATTTTGGCCCTAAAAAATTTCCAAAGCTTTAAACTCATTGCGCTGGTTACGACTGGACCCTATGAGTCATAAAGTTTCCTGATGAGTTGTACTAAACCAGTAAGTTTGTTGCTTGATTCTACTTTGAGTACGAGTGGATTACTAAGAGCCGTAAGGATATGTTACAAGCCATTAGGAGTAATCGTAGGGTGTCCAGTGTAAGTTCCAAATTAGGTTCTGTGTTGACTATGATTGGACCTTACGATCTATAGGATCTTATTATGAGTGGTGCCATTGCTTCATAAGGATAATAGTTTTGGTCACCTTGGTGGTACTTCCTTGGTTATGAATTGTGGTGACGAGTCGTACGGAGAGGTTACGAGCCAAGGGGTTGACTCGTAATCAAAGGAGGCCTTTTATTGCCTTTAAGTTAAGGGCATTCTAGACATTTCCCCTCTTACCCAACTGGAAACCCACGTCTTATAACCTCTATAGGGTGTTATTATCTCTCAAAAACAATCTAAGTAATGTTTTAAATATGCCCAAATTCTCGGGTCAAGAACACTTAAGGTGTTCAAGAGGTTGATCAATAAGGAATCTCAAGGGTGATTTCTCTCTGTAGATCTTACTGTTATAGGCATGTTACTCTTTCCTTATTGATAATTTTGTAAATTCCTATGTTTTAAAGTATTCATGAGATGTTTATGTTGGTTTTGAAACAAAGTTTGGGTTTTTGAATGTTTATGAATTGAACAATGTTTCTCATGGTTTATATATGATTTTCATTCTTTAAATATGGTTTTGAACTTATGGGTGCATGGGTATGGTAAATGAACTAGGGAATTGTGATTTTCCCAAATTTGTGACTTTTGAAGTGGTTATGACCCCAACCCCATAATGTGAAATTGGTTTTGATTATGAGAACTATGGGAATTTGTAAAATTGACCTAGTCTTGAGTATGAATTTGATTTCTCGATTGAAAACTTCAACTTAGCCACTTGTTTGGGGGTGATATGAGGTATAAACCTTGTGCTGCACCCCATATTTGTCAAGAAGGACCCCAAATACAGGATTGTAAAATTGTGATCCTCCATCACTAATGATAGCACATGGCGTTCTGAACTGTGTAAAGATGTATTTCTTAAAAAATAAAGTGATTCTTTTTCTTTCATTATTTGGAAGTGACATAGCTTCCAACAATTTAGAAAAATAATCAACCACCACCGATATATATTTGTTTCCAAATGAGCTCACAAAAGGTCCCATAAAATCGATTCCCCTCACGTCATAAAGTTCAACTTCAAGATTTGGTCTAAGGGGCATTTTTTGTCTTATCAAGATGCCGCCTTCAATTTGAAATTAATGCCATGCTCTTACCCACGCAATGGCATCCCTGTGAATGGTGGGCCAATAATACCCATATTGAAGAATTTTGGCAGCGATTAGGATCCCTCCATGGTGACCATCATAAGGTGAGGAGTGACATGTTTCAAGGATATGCATCATTTTAACTTCCATAACACAACGCCTAATCAAACCATCCATGCACTCATGAAATAGGAAAGGGCTCATCCCAAAAATATTTTTTTTTACATCGAGAAAAAACCATTTCTTTTGGTGTTAACTAAGTTCCTCAGGGAGGACACTACTCGCCACATAATTAGCATAGTCGGCATACCACAGCGCGCCTTTTCCCAAGATTTTCATGACTAACTCATCGGGAAAAGCATCATTAATCTCAATTTCCCTATGCTTTTCATGATTATTCTCAAGAGAAGAAAGATGGTTGGCCACTTGGTTTTCAAAAACCCTTTCGATCCTTTACCTCAAAATCAAATTCTTACAAAAGAAAGATCCATCTAATTAGGCATGGTTTAGATTCCTTATTCTCCATGAGTTATTTGAGAGATTCGTGATCCACTTACACCACCGCTTTCATGCCTTATAAGTATGCATGAATATTCTCAAAAGCATATACCACCGCCAGCAATTCTTGATTGGTAATCGTGTAGTTACATTGAGAATCATTCAAGGCCTTTCTTGCATAATAGATGGGATTGAATAGCTTTGCCTTGCGTTGATCCAATACCACCCCTAATGCAATTCTTCTTGCATCACACATCACTTTAAATAGGGATGACCAATCTGGAGCTACAATAATGGGAGCCGATATAAGCAACTCCTTGATACAATTGAAGAACTTCAAGCATGCATCATCAAAATTGAATTTTGCCTCATTTTCAAGGATATTACACATTGGATGAGCTATTTTGGAGAAATCCTTCATAAATTACCGATAGAAGCCGACATGCCCAAGGAAGCTCCAAACACTCTTTACGAAAATAGAGGGTGGTAAATTAGAAATTACCTTTACCTTAGCTTTATCAACTTGTATACCTTTCGCAGAGATTTTGTGGCCCAAAACAATATCCTCCTTGACCATGAAATGGAATTTCTCCCAATTGAGGACAAGGTTGGTTTCCACACATCTCTCAAGTACCTTGTTTAGATGCTCAAGAAACGACAGAAGTGAGTTCCCCACCACCGATCAGTCTCCATGAAGACTTCAATCAAATCCTTAACCATATGTGCAAAGATTGATAGCATACAACGTTAAAAATTTATCGATTTATTGCACAAACCAAAGGGCATCCTCTTGAATACGAATGTACCATAGGGGTATGCAAAAGTTATCTTCTCTTGGTCTTCTAGGGAAATAAAAAATTAATTGTACCCTGACTAGCAATCTAAAGTAATACCACCCCTGCTCGGCTAACCTATTAGGCATTTAGTCCATAGAGGGCATAGGGAAGTGGTCCTTTTCAGTCCAAGATTCAACTTTCGGTAATCCATGCATACCTACCAATCTGTGACCGGTCGAACAGGAATAAGGTCGTTATTTTCATTCTCAACTACTGTAATCCCACTTTTCTTTGGAACACATTACACCGGGCTTACCCAAGTGTAATTAGAGATTTGATAGATGACTCCAACGTCAAGATATGTTATAATTTATTTTTTCACCACCTCTTGCATGTGTTGATTTAGCCTTTTTTGATATTCTATACCTGGCACATGATCTTGTTCTAGATTGATCTTGTGGGAAAAAATAGGGGGGCTATTCCTATAATATTCGCTATTGTCCATCTGATGGTTCGAATAAACTTTTTCACTTCCAACTTCAAAACTTCCACTTGGTAGGGCTTGAGATCACTTGAAATAAAGATAGGTAAAGTGTCTCCATCCCCCAATAACATATATTTAAGGTGGGGCAGTAATGGCTTCAATTCAATTTTGGGTGACTCAAGAATTGATGGGTTTACGGGTGGGCTCTAATTGTTTTTAAGATCAAGGTCCAAATTTACCGGGTTCTTGGTATAATATCCAAGTCCCATTAAATATGCAACCACTTCATCAATGCTTCAACTTCCTCTCTCTCACAATTCTACAAAACCCCAACAAACAGATCATCCACCAAACTCACATCGACATTATTCGTTACCTCACTATCAATGGCATCAATCACCAAAATTACTTGTAAGTCCATTGTTGATTTATGGATTTGCATAAATTGAAGGAAACCTCTTCATTATTTAGGTAAAACTTTATCTCTCTGCACTCTACATCCACCAATGCTTTCCCGGTGGCTAAGAATGGCCTTTCAAGAATAATAGAAATTTCATGGTCCAAAGCACAATCAAGGATCACAAATTCGTCCAATAAGATGAATCAGTCGACATTAAATAGCACATCCTAAAGTATTCCCTTAGGTTTCTTAATGGATCGGTCGGTCATGAGCAATTTCATCGTTGTAGGTTGCGGTTTCCCCAATCTAATCTTGTGAAATATGGCATATGGCATTAAATTTACATTTCCCCCAAGGTCACTAGAGGCTTTTACAAAGTTGAACATTCTGATGGTACATAGAATATTGAAAGCACCAGGGTTATTCTTCTTTTTCACCATTGTGCTTGACATAATGACACTACAATGATGTGTTATTTCTGTAGTTTCATCCTCCACAAGCCATTTCTTAGAGATCAAATCCTTTATAAATTTGGCATACACCGGCATATCTTGCAAGGCCTCTATTAAAGAAATGTTGATGGAAAGGTTGCTAAATTTATCAAGAAACTTTTTGAATAATTTATTTCCCCCCTTTTTAAAGAACCATTAAGGAAAAGGGGGTGGAATTGTGATTGGTTTCATTATTCGACCTCTTCCTCTTCATATTTGTTTACTTATCATTTACTATTTCCTCGGGATAATCATCAAGTTCCATGCCCTTGCCAAGACTTTTTCCACTTCGAGTGACAATAGCATTTGTTGCCATACCACTCAGTATTTCTTTATTTTGTCTTTCCATGAGGTGCACCAATATTTGATTCAATTTTGCCTCAATTTGTTGGATAGTGGTTAAATGAGACTCAACTATTTGATATATATATTTGAGGAATCATTCCTTATTTCTTTCACTATCTTGTTGGTCCTCTCGACTCCAACCAAGATTCATAATAAAATATTTTCATTAATGAATCCCTCCCTTGAGCATTAAGGCATTCCCCGATTTTCATTGTTCTGACCTTAATTCCCACATTGCCTTTGAGAGGCAGTGTGGAAACCCTCCAAATCATTTGGTAACTATCTTCTCCTATCATCAAGCACCTTTTCTTCCACATCTTCAAATGCCTTGGTATCCTTTGCATCTATAATATTGACTCTATCACTGGAGGTTCCTAACACATGTTTAGTAAGAAGTTCAAGATGTGGCATCACCTTGATCATTCTTGCATCTCTATCCTCCTTATGAAATATTTGATATTGATACATAAAGGATGAGAAGGGATACCCATGTCCACCTCGGCATATGCCAACCCATAGCCAAATTATCCACTTGATTTAACACCTTTGATGCAACCCCATAAGACGATTTAATAAGGGATCCACCGGATGCATTGTCCACTATGTCTTTGTTGGTTTTCTCTACTGCACTATAGAAGACTTAGAGAATCATATTCTGTGGCACCTTTTGATTAGGGTAGTTCAAAAGCTTCTCCTTAAATCTCCCCCATGTTTCATATCAAGGCTCCTTATGAAATTGATGAAAGTGTATGATTTCATCCCATAATTGTAACATCTTTGAAGGTGGGAAGTATTGATTCAATAAAGCCTCCATAAGGTGTCCCAAGAGGTTATTGACCCAGTTGGAAGAGATTGTATCCACAATACCGCCTCAACTATTACACAAAACGGGAATAGACACAACTATATGGATTCTTACGAGATATATCAAAGGGGCAGACACTTCTACAAAGTTCTTCAAATGCAAATTAGGGTCTTCATGAGCTTGCCCCAAAAAATATCCTTTATTTGAAGCAATTGGAGCATGACACTTGTGACATAAAATACATTGTTTCCCTTTATAGGGGGAATACGGATGGAACTAGCATGCTCTTTATCGCCAAGATAATTCATAGTTTCAATATGTTCATATGATGGATTGTTGATGATTCCCTCTTGGCTCATGGTTATTCAGAAGAAATAATGATCACCTACAAAGAGACAAAAGTGAAAAAAAAAGTAAATAAAAATCATGACATTTATACCAAGCTATGATAAACACCGCACAAGTGAAATCTAAGTCTTACTCCCCAGCAACGGTGCTATTTTGTTCATGCTAACTTATAACATAGTTTTTATATAGGATGATCATTGTCAATAAAGCTCAACTCACGTTGAGGTCAAATCCTTGAGGAGTGAGTCTAGTCTTCAAACTATATAGGTGTTGATAACGTCTAAGTATATTCCTGTAGTGTAAACAAAATAAAATGCATAAATTAAAATGGGGGGAGGGCTAGAAAGTGATTTTACCAAAGTCTACTCAATGTAACAAATTAAAGGAAACAATTATGATTGAGATTTCTATATGAGACAAGCCTTGGGATTATGTCTTCCTAGGGGAAAATATTACGTGGGTTCATGATAATTGAATGCAAATTCTATTCATCAACTACATGGGTAGGATATGTTAGGATTCTTGAGGCTAGTTTGTTAACAAAACCTTAAGATTATCATCTATAGACCCTTTCAAATACAACATAGATGTGGCAATCAAATCCACCTAATACCCCAATTGAGCAGCCTTATTTCTGGAGAAGATGACCAAGATTTAGCTAATTCTCAATCCACCCCTATTTCTAAGATAGTGAAGAGAACAAACCATATCTAAATATTGTTCACTAATGTCCTGTCACCCATACCCCTTTTTCAAGGATGATATCAGCTCCAAAAGTATACTCGTATCCCTCTTTAAAGGATGATGTGATATTTTTGGGACTTTGGGATTTTCACCCACATATTTCATTTTGGGTATTTGGGGTTTTCACCCATAAAATCCCATCTCAATTAAACAAGAATTAGTAAAACCCATCATCAACAACTAAGAATATACACTAACATATCACAACCCACACATATTTGCACCCTATTTCAACATAATCCCAACAAATATGTTTAGATACTCATGAAGTTAGGTAATATACCAAATTGATCATCCAAGGTTTCTATTGAAGATGCAAAATAAGAATATTCTTCATACACTCCAATTACAACTTAAGCGAACTTGGAAAAATTTAACACAAGAATCTTTACCTGAATTTGAAGGATTTTTCAAAGCTTATACTCTCAATTCTAGTTCATGATGTCCCAAGTGAAAGGATTTTTTCCACTTTTAGATTTGGAACTAGTTATACGCAATTGCAAAATTACCCCTAGGCATAAACCCGGTAAGCAGTATCGCTGCAGCTTGTCCGTGATCGTGACTACCGTGACCGCTATAAGATCATCACGACCGTGAGCATTTGACCAAACTTGACTGTCCATGATCTCATCCCTTAGGCCATGATTGTGGAAACAAAGACTAGTTCCTGCTCAAGGTCTTCCAACTTTTGCACTTCTCTTATCTTATTGATCCCTTTTAAACTCAATTTCACATCGTTCTTTTTCATCACCTGTGTTCCAATAAAATGTGGAAATTAGTGCATTAAACTAACAAAGTTTTCTTATTCATACCTTTAAATCAAGGTAGTGTGCATGAATTTGGATGTAAATTTATGGTAAATTTACCACTCATCAGTGACTTGTGGGAGCTACTGAAGAGTTAGATTGACTTTACTAATAAGCATCCCTACCTAATGGAGATACTGAAGATCTAGATTTACTTTGATAATGAGTATCCCTACCTTTCTATGAAGCCAGTGGACATTACCTCAATCTAGAGCTACAGATTTCTAGAGACAACTATTACCACCACATGAACTCTACTGAGAGAAATTAAATCTACTTGTTCTGGCCCTATTACTCTCCCTTTCCTTCTCCTTGATTTTCTTCTCTTCAATCTGTTAGCATGAACCAACAGTATGTAGATGTCCATATCCTTAACCAACATAGCTATCCTACATTCTTTGACCTTGTCCTCTGATAACGCTCAATCTACAGCTCTCGTGGGAGTGTAAAGCGGTCGTTAGCAAATATAGAACCCAACCTGGGTTGGGTATCGATCCCACAGAGAATAGCTTGGCCAACAAGCAAGAGAAATTACTAGACTTTTAGTGCAAGTCTCGTAGGAAAGGGGGGATTGTAGTATGTAACCAAAACAAGAATGTAAGAACTGAAAATAGCAAAATAAAGAGAGATTGTCACGTGTGTTGTAAACAATGAGAATTGAGGCGTTGGGGTTATGTCCACCTTCTGAGGTATACGTCTCTATTGGCTATGAGTGTGTAGAGTCTTGACATGTAATTGCTTATAGAGAATTGTAGTCGATGGTAAATCCAAGCGTCTCTCGACCTAAACAAGGACTATTTCACTTTAACTCTCTCGAGCTTAAAGCGTGACTAACGGTACGAATTCTCCAAGAAGTTAGTCCAGGTACGGCACTAGCTTTTTAATAGGAAAGGGTGTCCTACTACCTTGACATTATCTCTTTTCCAGACAAATAACTTTTCTCTCGAACAAGTCAGATGTTAGACTGGCGTTGGTCTATGCGTCTTCTTTTCTAGACAAATAACCTTTCTCTCGAACAGGTTAGATGTTAGAATGGCGTGTTCTTGTGTTTGAACCGCAAAGAATGTAGATTTAAGATGAAGAGAATAATGATATAAGCAATATACTTGTCTTGAACTCACAAACTCATAGCTATAGATAGTAACTCATTCGGCTTCCATAACCCCAACTAAGAGATTTAGTTACCCATGAATGCGAAGGATATCACGTTTTGCATGGTGGATGGCGTGAATAGTAGGTGTTTGGCGTGTGGTTTTAGTGATTCCGTAGCAAGTAACGATTCTCTTGTTGTGGAATTTAAGAGTAGAAGAATGAAGAATTGAGAATGGGTTGTAGGAAGATGTCTTAATTGTAAGGAGATGAATGAATTGTCAGAATGTCTCCCCTCTTCACCAAAATCTCTAACATGATAGGGTATTTATAATACTCCTATCCTACTCCTACTAAACTAATAAAATAAATAACCAAATCCTAATATACTAATGAAATCCTTGACCCAATTGTACTAGGGTAAGGTTACAAAATTATAATCCAAATAGAATGATGAAACACATAACCTAATTGCACTAGGTTAATGTATTATGGCAAAAATCCAGCTTTGTGTCTGTAAGTCCCAAAGTCTTCAGAAATGCTGTTTTAGCCCGGGACAGATTTTCCATGCAGCAGATTTAGTCCTTTATGCGTCCAGCTCCTTTCCATCTCGTTTGTGAGCTTTCTTTTGCGTCAAGTAAGCCATAAATTGCTGTATTTTGCATCATTTATACCTGAAACTTTCCTAATCACATTTGTTAGCTCATTTACAGGAAAAAGGACTAAAAGTGTACGAAATAGATAATTAGTTCTCGAAACTAGGCTAAAATATGGGCAAAATATATTGATATAGGCGCGTAATTTCGCCTATCATCATCCTCGAAAACACCTAACACAAATTTGCTCATTCGGGCCCTAGAGTCCGCAACGATAGTCAGAGAATATCATCCTAACAAAGTAAACTTAAGAGAATACTTCTTCACACTTATGTTACCATATTTTACATTTATAAATTCTTTCACCTTGGCTTCCATTAACTCAAGTGGGAAGAACCTATCGCTAATTGCAGCACCAAACTCATCCCACTCAACTGATCCTGCATCTTCACCTCTATCATCCTTCTATTACTTAAACCATGTGTGAGCCACTCTTTGCAGTTGATAAGTAGCCAAATCAGTACTTTCAGTTGAAGTGACACCCATGATTTAGTAACTTATTAAATAATAACCAAAAACTCCTATGGATCCTCTTCAGACTTAAACCCAATGAATACTAGAGAATTTATCTGAGTGAAGTCTCATACTCTAGTTATTGTCATATTCATAGTTGGGTTGGCTGGTGCAGTAAATTTTTGGTTATTTTGGGTTTTCATTGACTGTTCTAATGATGTGAAAGTATCCCTAAATTCGGCATAGGAGACTTATTCATTTAGAGGATTTATTGGAGCTAGTGAAGGTGCTTGCTGGTTCTAATTCATTCTTTTGTTAGTTCTCATAGGAGGAATTTTGTGTAAATGTGTAGAGGATGAGTTAGAGGTGTATTTTAATAGAGTTTACACTCTATCGCATGACATGAACATAAAATAAGTGAAATTTTTTCTTAAGATGGTTCATATTATGTCACTCATAAATATGGATCACTTAACACCTATGAATAAAACTCTACTTAACATGACTTTCGAATACCCTAGGACACTTTAATCCTAATGTTGTGATATTAAGTTTGTCACGACCTGAGACTACCCCCTAGTTGTGATACAGTGCTTATAGTCACAAGCAACTACAAGCTGACCTATGGAATGGAAAGACACTAAGAATATTGAAGCCAATAATAAGATACTGAGCAAAATCTAAACTAAATGACATTATCATAATACAAGCAAAATCAGTACTAGATATCAAAACTGAGTTTGTCTGACATAATCAACATGCTAAAAAAATATAACTATTTGTGTAAAAGCCTTTAAACATATGAGTTGTCGGGAAAATCCCCCAACTAACTCCAACTATCTAAAACTATAATAATACTAAAAATAAATGCTGATAAATGACCCTCAAATGATGAGGACTCACCAAACACTACTACGGATACGGTGCATAATCCACCTTATTATTAGACAATGTAGTGCAAAAGAAAGCATGTGATCAGTACTTTGAATTTATTAAGTATGTGAGATAGGAAATAATCAATATAAGTTTAACATGAAGCATTTGACATGATTAAATAATGCAAGACAAATTAATAAACTTGTACTGTATGATAAGCTGAACAACTGAATATAAGGTTATGTAAGTATCTAAATCTGAACTATAAATTGTGAACTATGGGAGCTACCATTAACAGATATATCCTAATTTAAGCAAACTAGGGTC
The DNA here is from genome assembly GCF_002878395.1 of Capsicum annuum. Taxonomy (NCBI): domain Eukaryota; kingdom Viridiplantae; phylum Streptophyta; class Magnoliopsida; order Solanales; family Solanaceae; genus Capsicum; species Capsicum annuum. The sequence continues at coordinate 166,725,440 of NC_061120.1, read as the reverse complement.
TAATAAGTAACCCCGATTGGATGGGTATTCAATACCTTACCAAAGGTATTAATACTAACTAACGTGGATCCACTAAACTAGTGTTTGAAAGGACTAAGGTATCAAGCCTAGTCTAATGGCTGATCCTTTATAACCAATGACGGTGACAATATTCTGGAACTTAGGTACTTCTACTAAAGGTATCAACCAAACTGACGGGTGAACCTTCATATTTTTGTTCGCTCGGTGCTAAGTACAACTCCCAACTACATGACACTAATAACAGAAAATGCTCAATATTCTGAACATTGAAATTAAATACATAATATGAAAGTATTCAATAATATGTAAGCTGGATAATCTAACACTCTTAAGTGGATGCACGAAATCCTAGGGCATAGGTTGTTCATAATCCACCATCTCAGAAGAATGAAACTAATCATGGCAATACTACAATCTGAACAAAATAAGAAATTTCATAACTCAAGCCCAAAAATAAAAAAATTAATCAATATAATAAAATTTCATAATCATAGTATGGTAATATTCTCAAATTTATGGGAAAACATCTATTCATTTTTAAGTCAAAGCAAGAAATGAAAACTAAAGGAATTGCACTTTACCTAGAAACCCTAAACCTATAGTGTGAATTAAAGTTGAGAAATTGAGTTAACTTTCGGACTCAATGGGTGGAAGGAAACCATTGATGAAATCCCACATACCTGAGGTTGATAACCTTAATGAAATATTTGGATTTGAAGTTTGAAATTAAATAGCCCTATTCTTTGCCTTGGGAGAAGAAAATCACCTCTTTTTTTTTTATGCGTCAATTAAATTTAAGTTAGTACAAATTTGAGGTGTTTTATCCTTATATTCCAAGATTAGAAAAGCTTAAATGACATTGTTTTTGTGTTTGAAGAGTGGGAAAAGACCAAAAAACCCTTTGAAAATATTATAACAGTGCAGAAGTATCCCGACTTAAGGTTTGGGCTATGGAACGTTACTTCCCTGACCAACCATCACTTAAACCAACCCAAAATGACCAAATTTTGGTCTTACTGCTTAAATTTGATTGTTTAACCCTACAACCATCGCTGGTGTGATGGTCCATTACCCGAGCCATCACGTCTTGGCAGACAGACACCTCTTTGGTAAATTTTGTATACACTTTTACTCTGATATTAAATTAAGGCAAAACTTGATGTGTTTGAAAGTTAATTAAATTATCTATATTTTGGTAGATTTTTAGATTAAAAAAACTTAGTAAACTAGAAGTTATGATCATTTGAAGCTGACTATAGCAATATTCTTCTCAAGAATTTAATCGATAAGGGATATTTTAACTTGTCTATAAGCTAGGAGTTATTTGTGGCCTTAATATATGTATAAATCACTTATAAAACTACCAAAATATGATTTCTAATTTTTTGTGAACTTGAAGCATGGTTCTAATATTGGCTTGGAATTTTTGGGGTGTTATATTAACCAAAGTCAGAGAAATAACCTGTCCTAGTTTTATTCCAACTAAATATATTAATTAAATTATTACATAGTTTTGTTCATATAAATGATATTTGGTTTTCTTAAAAAAGGAATTGTTGTGATATGCTACTTTCCCTACCCCCACACAAACACAACATATATCTCCTACATATATATAAATATATACGTATATAGATCTAGTTTGCAGGATTCAATTATACAAAAAACTTGTGAAATACAACTATGAATTCAATAATAAGATCAAGAGATTGGGTGTGGCTTTTTTATTTGCTACTTGACTTGATGATGTATATGTTGTCCTTTGTTAAAGATTGCTTATGCTTTGGCTCTGTGTGCAAGGCATGGTTTTCCTTCGTATCCAGAAATCATGGTGTCCTACAACAACTCATCCATTCATGTTCTTAATTTCCTTTGTTAATGGTATGCATGAGCTAAAAATAGGATGAATTGGTTTATACAAGACTATATAGTACGCCTAATGGCAAACCAGTCTTTGATGTCGCATTAACTTTGTTTAATACTTGGAGACGTTGTGGGTCTTCACATGGTTGGCTTACTTCTCAACATAAGTCTGACTTGCACATCCAACGTTTCAGTCCTTTCTCCTACCAGATAATATGTCTTCCTCACGTTAAATATTTTAAAGGTAAGATTATTATAACCAAGAATTCATCAAGTAAATCCAAATAATTTTGATATTGTGTGAATGGTAAAGGCTTGGGGCCGGCTTAACAGCTTGGTGGTTTTCACATATAGATCACTCATCATTATTATTAATTGGAAGAAATTTATGACTTTTGTGATATGGTATACTATGATGAGGAGTATGATGTTGTAACTTATACGGGAGCAATTTCATGTATTAATTAAGTGTTCCATAAATTATGTACTCATCAAGTCATCCTTTGGTAAAAATTTATCTCTAAAGATCATGAATGATGAGTAGTTAGGTGCCATCATGACTCATAAATCGAGTCATGATAAATTGGTATCAAAGTCAGGTTTCTTGGTATACAATAGCAAATGTCTAGTAGAGTCTCGTAGATTAAATGAAGATGTATATTTCTTATATTTAGGAGGTTGTAGGATATTCATAGATGTTCTTTACTTTTTTCACTCATTATTTGCTAAGTTTTTGAGTCAGTTTCTAAAGCATTCCTTTGGTTTTACCCTTTCACAGATGGCTAGGATGATTGCTACTGCTATACAAGATGAGGGCCTCGAGATCGATCCTAGGGATTTTGTCATCATTCATGGATGACCTAGAGGTTTGGACAGCCTCAAGATGTGTCTTGTAATGGCCCTTTTAGGTTATTTTCCATAATTTTATGTATTTTCACTGTTAGAGCTTTCCCATAGCTATCCTAAGTTATTTATAACTTGTTGAGACTGACATTTCAATTACCAGGAAGTTTGTTTAGGTTTTATAGACAATTCCCTATTTTGAAGTCTTTGCTGGATCCAAATGTCCACTGGGCAAAAACTTTAGTCAAACAACCTAGCATGTTTTTTATGACTATTTCAACAACTTTGAAATGTTGATTTTAGGCTAGGAGGACTCTTAGTTCAGGTACCGAGGCACCAGATCTCATTTTAACCTATTGGTCAGAAAGTTAAGAAAATAGAATATGGGTATGGGACCTATTTTTAGTCAAAATAACCTCGGATAAAAATTTTGACTATGCTAATAGCAAGCCAAAGAGGCCCGATCTCGACTCCCTTAGCAAGCCATCTAAGTGCCTTGATCGTAGTGTCCATGTTACGATAGTGACTTACTTGGGCAGCCACCAGATATGGCGATCATGAGCCCCAAGTCATAAAAGAGACACCTGAGTTTCTGGGATGGGTATAAATAGACCTATTTCCTCTAGTTTTTTCCCATTTCTTAATCTATTCTTTTGAGACATAAATCCTGAGGAGGGGAAAAGCTTAGGATTAGAGCTTGTGGGTGATTTGGGATCTTTGGTAATGATTAATACGCAATTTTCCTTAGGATTTAAGGTAAGATTTTCCTAATTTCATGGTTGATTTCCCCCCTTTTCTACCCTAAAATCCTTAAAACTTGGTAGCTTTATTTTAGCACCAATATAGCTCAGATATTGTCTGATTCTTGATGGTAATTACTTATTGAGCATGAGGGAATATTGGGTTGTCTCCAAAAATGTGATTTCCATAGATGGAACCTGCATGGAATTTTGGTGTGATTTTTGGACCTAAAGCACAATGGTGTGATATGAGTATCATTATTCTCGTGTTGATGAATAAATTATGAATGTGATACGTTGGCATCTTACGAAAAATTCTTGAAGGGAAAAGTCAATGATTTAGTGGATTCTTTGAGCTTTCTTTGGTGTTCAGGTAAGCTAGGTTTTTTCTATCATAGATTGAGCTATGTCATAGTATGTATATGATATTATGTTAGATTTGAGATGGATTTTAGGTGTAGGTGATCAAATTTGTAATACTTGGGTTAGTTGGACCTTCTAGGTTATTCAAAAACCATAATTTAGGTGCCTTGGCTTAGTTGGTTAGATTATTAGTAGAATTTCAATATTAGGGATAACTAAGGATTTTTTGGTAGCTAAAAGTGAAATTAGATACCTAAGACTAGTTCAGGGTAGAGTTGATTGATAATGGATGTTGAGGTTTAGAGGTGGGCTTCGACCCACCTTAGGCCAAGACTTGAACTAATATTGGTAGACTTTTATACATTTGTTATGTGTATGGTAATGCATCTTATGGTGATATTGAGGATAATTAGTACTCATGGATCATGATGGTTAGTTATTGGGAGTTGATGTTAAATACGAAAAGATCTTAGTTATGATGTTGATTATTCATTCAATATTGACAATGACATGATATATATATATATATATATATATATATATATAGATGATTACCTATTTATGTTTGGATCATGATGATGATATGATGATATATTATTATCGATTTGAGTTTGGACATTGATTATAATATTTGTGATATACTTATCGGTTCAAGTCCGGATATCGATAATGACATTCATACGTATTTACCCAGTTTAAGTCCAAAAGATTATTATGATATTAATTATGTGCTTACCGATTTGAGTTTAGATATTGCAATGATATTAATTATGATATTGGTGGTATGATATTGATGATATTAATGCTTATGATGTTGGTTATAGAGGATGATATTAATGATATGGGTATCAATTTCAAGTCTGAAAGTTAGGATTGTTGGAATGTGGCATGATATGGATAAATTATGGTTGTACCTTGAGAGTTGGTAAATAATAGTGGTTTGGGTTATACTATCTTTGTGTGTACCCTACAAGCTTATGGGGACATGCATTGGATTATTTACTTTTCCACATTTATAGGCTTATGGGGGCTAATTTTGTTGTTATGATCGCATATAATTGATCCTTTATGTTATGTTACTATTTAAGTTATTTACTTATTTATGTACAAAGATGTTGGAGTTGATTCAAGTTTCTCTCTACCTTGACTTAGTTATGTTATCTTGTATTTTATCATATTTATATCATGATTTAGCGTAGTCAACTGATGATGCCTACTGAGTACCCATGGTTTTTGTACTCATACTACACTTTTGTACCTTTTTGTGAAAATTTGATTACCAATTTACATTGTTGATTCGGGGATCGTGTTGTGTTAGATTTTTGGGATAGGGTGAGTACTCGGAGTTGAAGTTGCGCTATTTCCTTATACATTACTTATGTCTAGACTTTAGTTTTGAGACAAGATTGTATTGACTATTTTAGACTTGGGCTATATTTATAGTAGCTCTTGTACTGGCTCTACCAAGTCATGGGATGATTTTCTATATAATGGCTACCTTTAGACTATTTCTATTGCCTTGCTTATTTATGTATTAAATTGTCAATATGTCCCTTTTGGAGCACTTCACCAAGTTAGCCCATTGCGAATAGCTCCGAGCTTGGGTTCAACTTACCTACTAGCGGGATAGAGTAGGTGCCATTATGAATCATAAATTGGGTTATGACAAATTGGTATCAGAGCTTAGGCTACACCTATATTATTGGTACAAGTGCAAATGTCCAGTAAATTCTTGCAGATCAGAACGATGACGTCTATTTCCTATTGTTAGGAAGCTATAGGACATTCTTAGGAGTCTCTACTTATTCACTCATTTAGTGCAAAATGTCTGAGTTGGTTTGTAAAGCATTTCGTTGACTTTACTCCTTCATAGATGGTAAGGAGGTGTACAACTGTTACATAAAATAAAGGTCCCAAAACTGAGACTAGGGATCCTATTAATGTTCGTGGTTGAGCTAGAGGTCGTGGGTAGCCTTGAGATGTGTCCCCATCTTAGGGGCAGGATAAGGGTCCTCCACTAGAACGTGTTCCCACTTATAAGATAGAGAGTTTTTTTCCTCAGCCAGCGGTAGGCCAAGGACCAGGCTAGGCTCCATCGAGTTTTATTCTTTTTTAGTTCTCAAAGATACTTTGGTTCAGCTTCTGGGGTTGGTTGGTGGTGCACCATCTGATAGTGCATAATGTACAGATTAGTATGGTATTGAGGCTCCTAGAGTTTAGGTTACCCCTGCACTGGTAGTTTCTCAATCGGTAGTTCCACAAAAAATAGTTGCCTAGCCTGCTATGTTTGCTAAGGAGCAGAAGATGTTGAGTAGATTCTTAAGATTGGCTACACTTAGGTTTTCTAGTGAACTACGGCAAGGATGCATATAAGTTTTTAATTGCTTGTGAGGATAGGCTCAGTAATTTAGGCCCTAGTTGATACTTATGGTGTGGATTACACTACCTTTCAATTGGGCTTGGCAGCCCGACATTAGTGAAGGGGTTATCTTGATTCTAGGCCAGCTAGATCTTCTTCTTTGACATGGGCTCAGTTCTCCAAGATTTTCTTAGAGAAGTACTTGCCTAGCAACCTTAGGGGTTATTTGAGGGATCAGTTCTCAAGATTAGAGTTGGGCTCTATGATTTTTGTAGAGTATGAGGTTTATTTTCATGAGTTGGTTAGGCATGCTACTTCTATTCTAGATATAGATTATGAGAGGTTTTGATGCTTCATTTGAAGATTGAGACTTCCCCTTCATATGTCTACTCAGAGTTTGGTTATTGTAGGTAGGTCTTTTGCTATGGTTTCTAATTATTCCTAGGAGATAAAGGAGATGCATCATGAAGCCAAATAGGGCAGTGATAAAAGGACAAGATATCAGGGTAGTTTTAGTGGGACACGTAGTAGCTCCCATTTCAAAGGTACTAGTTCTCGAGGTAAGTATCCTCTTTGTCAGTCGTATCAGCCTCAAAGCTTAGTATACCCATTCAGGCAGCGCTCTAGATTACTGACAGAGGTCAGTCTTGTGTTAGTGATTGCGCTGGTCAGGATAGTGGTCAAACTTTAAAGGGTTCATCTTTTTGTTATTCTAGTCGAGGTAGCTACATTGAGTTGGCTAGATCTTTTGGTTTTGGTTTAGCTCATGTGACTTGTTATTATTGTAATGGTCATGGTCATTATTTGCGAGAGTGCCTTAGTCGTGAGGTGATTATTATTTTACCTCAGAGTATTCCCCTAGTATAGTGGTTTATCCCTCAGCAAAAAGGTGGTTTGCATTGTCATAGGGGTGGTCCCCAGGGTACTCGAGGTAGTTCTCAAACAGGTAGGATAGGAGATCAGTCAGGAACCCAGACAAGTAGCGAGTGTGGTTAGTTGTAAGCACTACTAGCTAGCCCAAGGCTAAGTCTTTAGATGTTATTGTCATAGGTATGATTATAGTGTGCAATCAGTTGGCCTTTGCTTTATTTTATCCAGAATCCATCTATTCTTATGTGTCTTCTTATTATGCTCTATAGTTAGAGATATCTTAGGATTTATTATCCATGCCATTATGTGTATCTACTCATGTGGGTGATTCTTTAGTAGTAGATTGGGTTTTCAAATCATGTGTTGTGGCTGTTAGAGATGTTGACACTCATGCGGATCTTATTATTTTAGACAAGGTAGATTTTGATGTGATTTTAGGTATGGACTAGTTATTCCACTATCAAGTGGTTATGGATTGCTTTTCAAAGACCATTACTATTGCCATACCTAGCATACCCTTAGTCGTATGGTAGGGAGCTGTTATCTGTAAATTGATGGGGATTATTTCTTATACATGTTCTAGGAGACTTATCTTAAGGGTTTACGAGTCTTATCTCTCTTATATTTGTGATGTTAGTATTGAGAGTCTGTCGGTTGATTTTGTTCTTATTGTCCATAAGTTTTTTGATGTTTTCTCCATTGATCTACCTGGTATATGTCCTGCTCGGGAGATTGAGTTTGTTATTGAGCCTAACATCCGACCTATATCTATAGTACCTTACCTTATGGCTCCTACCAAGCTTAAAGAGTTGAATTCTTAGCTTTAGGATCTTCTTAGTAAGGGTTTATTAGACCGAGTGTCTCTCCTTGGGGTGCTCTTGTATTGTTTGTAAAGAAGAAAGATAGTTCTATGCGTATGTGTATTGATTACAGGCAGCTTAATAAGGTGACGGTAAAGAATCATTATCTTATGCCTCACATTGATGACTTATTTGACCAGCTTCAGGGTGTAGTGGTGTTTTCTAAGTTTTATTTGAGGTCTAGTTACCATCAATTGAGGACTCGGGTTGAGGATATCCCAAAGACAGACAACCTTTAGGACCCATTATGGTCATTATGAGTTCCTGGTGTTGTCCTTTGGGTTGACTTATGAACTAAAAGCGCTCATGGATTTGGTGAACCACGTGTTTAGGCCTTACTTATATTCCATCATGATTGTGTTCATCAATGACATCCTTATGTATTTTAGGAGTACAGAAGAGCATACGTAGCATTTGAGGATTGTGCTTCAGACTTTAAGAGAGCATGCACTTTTTGCCAAATTTCCTAAGTGTGAGTTTTGGCTTGAGTCGGTGACATTCCTTGGGCATGTGGTGTCTAAGAATGGGATCATGGTAGACCCGACAAAGATGAGTCCATATGTGATTGAGCTAGGCCTACATATTTTATCGAGGTTCATAGCTTCATTAGTTTGACCAGTTATTACAGATGATTCGTTGAGGGTTTTCTACTATTTCAGCACCTATGACCAGATTGACTTGAAAGGAGGTTCCTTTTTGATGGTTCGAGGAGTGTGATTTAAGCTTTGGTAAGCCAAGGAGTTTCTTACTTCACCACCTATTTTGGATCTTTCTGTTAAGGGTGAGGGGTTCATCGTGTATTATGATGATTTTGGTGTTGGTTTAGGTTGTGTATTGATGCAGTAGGGTTGTGTTATTGCTTATGCTGCAAGGTAGCTTAAGGTTCACGACCACAATTACCCACTTATGATTTGGAGTTGACAACAGTAGTTTTTGCGCTTAAGATTTGGAGGCATTATCTTTATGGTGTGCATTGTGAGATTTTCACCGCTCATCATAGTCTTCAACATCTTATGACCCATAGGGAGCTTAATTCTAGGCAACATAGATGGATGGAGTTGCTTAAGTATTATGATATTTACATCTTGTATCATCTGGGTAAGGCAAATATGGTAGCAAATGCCTTGAGCCGAAAGGCAATGAGTATAGGTAGCTTGGCTTGTATTTCACTTTCTAAGAGGCTGTTGTCACAGGATATTCAGTCCTTAGCCAACTTAATGGTGCGACTTGTTATTTTAGACCCTCAGAGGATTTTTGCTAGTGTTGAGATGAGGTCTTCGGTATTTGAGTAGATTTGGGATTGCCAATTTGAGGATAAAAGGCTTTGCATCCTCCATGATCAGGTGTTAAGTAGGGAGTTCAAAAGAGCCACCATAGATTCTGAGGGTGTTTTGAGATTTGATAGCCACATTTGTGTTTCGAGAGTTGATTATTTGATTTATTTGATTTTGCATGAGGCTCAGTGATCGAGATATTTCATTCATCCAAGTATAGCCAAGATGTATAGAGATTTGAGACAACATTATTGGTAGAATGGTATAAAGAGAGATATAGTGGACTTTGTAGCTCATTACCTAAGTTATCAACAGGTGAAGGACGAGCATCAATGACTGGGGGTTTGATTCAAAGATTGCCCATTCTCGAGTGGAAATAGGAGTGAATTACCTTATATTTCATTAGTGGCTTGCCTCTTACTTCCCATGGTTTTGATGGTATTTAGGTTATTATAGATCGGATGACCAAGTCAGCAATTTTATTCCTATTTAAATGTCCTTCAGTATCGAGAGGTTAGCCCGTATCTATGTGCGGGAGATCATCCGTTTGCATGGTGTGCCTATATCCATCATTTCAGACTGGGGTTCTATGTTCATCTCCAACTTTTGGAGAGCTTTTCAGGAGGATTTGGGTACTCAAGTGGATCTTAGTACATCCTTTCATCCACAGACTGGTGGCCATTCAGATCAGACTATTCAGGTCTTTGATGATATGCTTCGAGCCTATATTTTAAATTTTGGAGGTCAGTGGGAACAACACTTAGCCTTGGAAGAGTTTGCATATTATAATTGTTATTATTCGAGTTTTAAGATGGCGTATTTCATGGATTTGTGTGGTAGCAGATATTGCTTATCGATTGTATGGTTTGAGACTTCTAACATTAGACCCCGTCATACTTACTTTCTTCATAGGTCCTTAGAGTTAGGGTGATTCAGGATAGGTTGAGAGCAGGTCTGTGTTGGCAGAAGGATTATTCAGATTATAGGCTTTGTTCCTTGAGATTTAGAGTTGGTGATCGGGTATTCATCTGTGTGTTGCCCATGAAGGGTATGATAAGGTTCGAGAGGAAAGGCAAGATTAGCTCTGATATATTGGACCCTTTGAGATTCTTCGCAAAGTTAGTGAGGTGGCTTATGAGTTAGCCTTACCTCCATATTTTATTATTGTCAATCTGGTTTTCAATGTTTCCATGTTTGGCGATACATTCCTGATTCATCTCATGTGCTTAGATGAGATTCATTCTAGCTAGATAAGTGATTGACCTTTGCGGAGGAGCTTATGCATATTTTGGCTAGTGATATCAGGTGGTTATGCACTAGGGAGATTCCTGTAGTTAAGGTTTAGTGGAAACACCGCCCAGT
>NC_061120.1:166711139-166711885 GCF_002878395.1 Capsicum annuum | reverse complement strand
GCGAGCCTCGTGTCATGATAACGACACTCGGGTACCTGGGATGGGTATAAAAGACCCCTTTCAACTTATTTTTGCCTATTTCTTCATCCATTCCCTTAAGACTTAAACCCTAAGGAGGGGAAAAACTTGCTATTAGAGCTTGTGGGTGATTTGGGAGCTTAGGTAACAATTATTATGCGATTTTCCTTAGGATTTGGGGCAAAATTTCCCTAACTTCATGGTTGATTTTTCCTTTTTATTCTCTAAAAGCCATAAACCTTAGGGGCTTGATTTCAGCACTAATATAGCTCGAATTTTACCCATTCTTGAGGGTAGTTACTCTTTGAGCATGAGAAAATGTTGGGTGTGCTTCGAAAATGCGATTTTCATAGACGAGACCCACATAGGATTTGGTGTATTTTTGAACCAGAGGCACAATGGTGCAATATGTGTATAATTATTCTTGTGTTGATGGTGTAATATTGATATCTCGGCATCTCGTGATAGTTTCTCAAAAGGAAAAGTCGGTAATTTAGTGGATTTTTCAAGCTTTCTTCGGCATCCAGGTAGGCTAGGTTTTCGTCCTTTGTAGATTGAGCTATAATCATAGTAAATGATATTATGTTAGATTTGGGATGAGTTTTTTGTGTTGGTGATCAAATTGGCAATACTTGGGTTAGTTGGACCTTCTAGGCCATTTGAAAATCATAATTTAGGTGCTTTAACTTAAAATATAGATAAATCATTAGTATTATATTAGAAAATAT
>NC_061120.1:166669085-166708139 GCF_002878395.1 Capsicum annuum | reverse complement strand
ATACGGAGCCATCGTGTTGTCCCATTGGTTGGGACCTAAAACTTCAGCGCGATGCACCACAATTGCTCAATGCTACTAAAATTTGACAATTTCTAAATAGGCCCCCTTTGCGACGTGCCAAGCACTAAAATGACGGTGTTTTATGACTAGAACTTAAATTAGCCATAACTTCTTGCCCGAGTATCAGATTTGGGTGAATATTATATCGACAGAAAGTTCATTCAATTTCCCATATGATAAGAAGTCAAAATTAGGGAAATTATATATGGTTTAAACTTTACTCACTTTGGAAGTCAAAAATGAGACTAAGTTTCTTTGACACAATTCTAGTTTTTTTAACTCTAAGAGCATATTACCACGACCTAACACATGGATAATTTTTGCGGGGTGTCACATTATCCCCCCTTAGGGACCGTTCATCCCCATATGATGATGCGGAGCACAGTCAAGAACGATTTGAAGTATACTAAGGCCATAAAAGAATAAGACAAGGAATGTACCTTCCATTTCGTCATCCACCGGATCAAAAAAGTCTCGGTATCTATCTCTCATGTTATTTTCTAATACCCAAGCTACTTTCTCAACTTTCTAATTTCTCCACAACACCTTAACCGACACTATCTCTTTGCTCCTCAACTTTTGAACTTGGCGATCTAATATTGCAATAGGTTCCTCTTCATATGCTAATAAGTCTATCACTTTGATCTCCTATACAGGAAATACTAAGGAATGGTCTTCAATACATTTCTTCAGCATAGATATGTGGAATACTGGATAAACAGAGCCCAAACTTACAGGAAACTCTAACTTATAAGAAACTCCCCCTATCCTTCTCAAAATTTGGTATGGCCCTATATAGCCAGGACTCAGCTTACCTCTCTTCTCGAAATGCATAACTCCCTTCATAGGAGAAACTTTGAGAAACACCCAATCACCAACCTTAAACTCTAAGTCTCTTCTTCTAACATCGACGTAGGACTTCTATCGACTCTAGGCTGTCTTAAGTCATTCTCTAATAATTTCCACGTCCTCCATTGCCTGATAAGCAAGATCACGCTCAAACAACTGAGTCTCATTTACTTTATACCACCCTATTGGTGACCTACATCTTCTTCCATACAATGACTCAAAATAAACCATCTTAATTTTGGCATGGTAACTGTTATTATATGCGAACTCTATCAATGGCAAGTGATCCAACCAATTCCCCTTGAAGTCAATTATGCAGGCCCTTAACATATCCTTAAGAGTCTGAATAGTGCGCTCAGCTTGCCCATCAGTCTGTGGGTGGAATACAGTACTTAGGTTCACTTGGGTACCTAAACCCCTCTAAAAAAACCTCCAAAACTGTGAAGAGAATTGCGTACCTCGGTCAGATATGATAGATACAGGTAGTCTATACAAACGGACTATCTCCTCAATGTACAACTTGGTATAGTCATCTCCTGAATAGTTAGTTCTAGTGGGTAGAAGGTGGGATGACTTGGTCATTCGATCAACAATTACCCAAATTGAATCATACTGGCTTCGGGACCTCAGAAGTCCCATGATGAAGTCTATATTGATTATCTCCTATTTTCACAAAAGCAAGTTTATCTCCTAGGAAGTACCACCTGGCCTCAATCCTCTACTTTCACTTGTTGACAATTCAAACACTTGGCAACAAAATTAGCCACATCACGCTTCATATTATTCCACCAGTAAATAGCCTTCAGATCATGATACATCTTAGTAGAGCCTGGGTGAACAACATACCTCAAAGTGTGAGCTTTATCAAGGATCATCTTTCATAACCCACCTACATCTGGCATACATAGTCTGCCCTGATATCTCAAAACTCCATCGCCACCAATTTCAAAATACATCACCTTCTGTTGCCCACATCTTTCTTGATCTACATCAAGATGGGATCTTCAACCTGCTTCTCATTAACTTCAGCACAAAGGGAAGATTTAGCTACCTTATGAACAACCACTCCACCATCTTCGAAATCCAAGAGTCACACTCTTAGATTTGTAAGTCAGTTAATATCCTTCACCATCTCCCTCTTTCCCTTTTTAATATGCAAAAGACTGCCCATAGATAACCTACTGATGGTGTCGGCTACCACATTTGCCTTGCACGGATGGTAGTACAGGCTCATGTCATAATCCCTTAAAAGTTCAAACCAACGTCGTTGCCTGAGGCTTAATTCTATCTGTAAGAAAACATACTGCAAACTTCTATGGTCAGTAAATGTATCAACATGTACCCCATAGAGAGAATGCCACCAGATTTTGAGCGTAAACACCACAACCGCTAACTCCAATTCATGGGTGGGGTAATTTTGCTCATGAACTTTTAACTGCCTAGACGTATAAGCCACCATTTTACCATGTTGTATAAGTACACACCCAAGTCCCATACGGGATGCATCATAGTACACAACAAACCCTTCCATACCTTGTGGAAGAGTCAAAACAGGAGCAGTTGTCAACTTATCTTTTAACTTCTCAAAACTATTCGCACAGGAGTCAGACCATATGAACTTCACCTTTTTCTGAGTCAACTTAGTAAGCGGTGTAGCTATGGAAGAAAAACACTCTACAAATCTTTTGTAACACGCTGCCAAACCCAAGAAGCTCCAAATATCGATTGGAGTCGTGGTTCTGGGCCATTTTCTCACTGCCTTAATCTTTTGGGGATCAACCTTAATCCCATCACTAGACACAATATGCCCCAAGAAAGCAATAACATTAAACCAGAATTCGTACTTGGAAAATTTTGTATACAACTCATGATCTTTGAGAGTCTGAAGGATGATTCAAAGGTGATTGGCATGGTCTTCACTCTTGGAATAAATTAGAATATCATTAATGAAAACTATAACAAACAGATCTAGAAACTGATGGAACACCCTATTCATAAGGTCCATGAAAGCCGCAGGGGTGTTAGTCAACCCAAAGGTCATGACTAAGAATTCATAATGACTGTATCAGGTTCGAAAAGCTATTTTGGGAATACCTGACTCTTTAACCTTCAACTGATGGTATCCCGAATGAAGGTATATTTTTGAAAAACAATTAGCACCCTAAAGCTGGTCAAAAAGATCATTAATGCTAAGAAGAGGATATTTATTTTTAATAGTAATCATATTCAGTTGACGGTAATCTATACGCATAACGCAGGGAACCATCTTTCTTTCGCACGAAAAGTACAGGTGCACCCCAGGGAGAAACACTAGAATGGATAAAACCTTTATCTAGGATATCCGCTAGCTATTTTTCAACTCTTTCAACTCTTCAGGAGCTATTCTATAGGTGGAATAAAGATGGGATGGGTATCTGACAACAAATCAATACCAAAATCTATCTCCCTATCAGGTGGTATTCCTGGGAGATCATCCAGAAAAACTTTTGAGAACTCATTCACCATAGGGACAGACTGAAGAGAAGGGCTTTCGGTATTTGAATCTTTAACCCAAATAAGATGATACAAACAACCCTTAGAAATGAGTTTACGGGCTTTGAGACAAGAGATGAAGTTCCCTTTAGGTGATAAAGAATGTCCCTCCCATTCTATTGCTGGTTTATTCGGAAAAGAGAAAGTAACTTTTTGTGTTCTACAATTTAGCATGGCATAGCACGAATGAAGCCAATACATCCCTAACATAGCATCAAAATCAACCATGTCTAAGTCTATGAGGTCTGCTGCAGTATCCCGCCCACAAATAGTCACCGCACAATTTCTATACAACCTTCTAGCCATAATAGGGTCTCTCACTAGAGTGGAAATAGAAAAAGGTTTGGCAATTACATCGGGCTCAAACCTAAATCTAACAGCCAAATAAGGGGTCATGTAAGATAGGGTAGACCAGGGATTAAGTAACACATAAACATCACAGAAAAAGATTTGCAACGTACCAGTAACTACATCCGGTAAGACCTCTACCTCTTGGCGGTTGGTCAAGGCGTATAACCAGTTATGACCATTTCTGGTGGCTGAAGTGGCACCTTTCTAAGGCGGTGGTGGTGCATAAGAATTAGCCTGTGACTTGGCTCCACCAATATTACCCTTTGCTGTCGGACAATCTCTCTGGATATGGCCTGTCTGGCCGCACTAATAACACACCATAGCTCTAAACTGACATCTTCCTGGATGATTCCTCCCATATTTCTCATAGCGCAGGTATGTCCGAGAGGTTTGATCTACACTTCCTTAAGACTGTGAACCCTGCATTCTCGGCCCCTTCCTATAATAAAATCTTGAGTGCGGTGTCCGGATGAGGGTCTGGTCACTGGGGTACTAGCTGCAGCCTGTGCATTACCCCAATTTTTCTTCTTCTGCCGTTTGTTACCCCAATTCCTACTCTGCTGACTGTAGCTTTGGTTTGTTATATTGGCTTTCTTTTCCTGTCTATCTTTCTCTATAGATTCAACAATTTTCTTTTTCTTTTCCTCAACTTCCTGCATATGGACTGATAGTCTGGTAAAATCTATGTCCCGATTCAACATTTCTCCCTAATATTCAAGCACTAAGTCATCTGAGAGGCCGAATGCAAATTTCCTCATTCGGGCTCTCATGTTACTAGTCATCTCTAGAGCATAACGGGCTAGTTAGTTGAACCTCAGAATGTACTATTGGACACTCATCTTACCCTGCTTTAGATTCATAAACTCTTCAGCTTTGGCCTCCCTCAGCTCAAGAGGAAAGGCTTCGAAAAATTTAGCCCAAACTATGGGCTCAACATGCTCACTCTTTGAATCTTCCCACTCATTATACCATTGGTTTGCTACATCCTTAAGCTGGTAAGCTGCTAACACAACCCCCTCTAACTCATCTACATGCCTCACCTTAAAGATCTTCTCCATCTCATCCACAAACTCATATGGATCCTCTTCTACCTTGGTACCAGTAAACTTGGGCAGGTTCATCCTCATGAACTGCCCACTCCTGTAGCCTCCGAAATAACAGATGCAGACCTAATATCTTCCAACTGTTGAGTATTTATGGCTACAAACTAGGCAAGCGTATGAATGGACTGTCTCAAATCTGCATTAAATACCTCTCTCTCATGAGGATGAGTGCGATTAATCCCCGTTCAAAGAGCTATAGGTGCCCCAAGTTGGCTGGTTTGAGTAGATGGGACTCCCAGAGTAGCATCAATCTTTGGAGTCTGAGATCTGTTTTGGGTCCTCATCCCATAAGTGGGATGGAACTCATCTATCTATGCATTCAGATCAATAGTACGACGGGGAGGCATGATTGGTTTTCTAAAACATAAGAGATCATCGATTAGGGGACAATTCAAACTCAGAAGCATGAACTAAACCACATAAAAGAGAGACATTGCTAAATGCCTGGTAGCTTCCTACTTATAAGTGTGGTGCGCTACACACCCATAAACAAGATTCTACCCGACGCAATTTCGTAGATACCTTGGGACCATGAACCATGCTTTGATACCCAGTTTGTCATTACTCGGACTAGGGCCTGGCCGTGATGAACATCCCAAACCATGAAGGCTCGAGTGTCGTACTCTATTTGGTAATCATGCACAACATTCATATAATAAAAAAAGATACGGAAATATAATCTGATATGAAAAATGGTCATACTCTGAATTTAGTTTAACAATAAGAAATGAAATCCAAAATCAACTAAACAATATCTAGAACAGTCTGCGAAGTCTCTACTACATGAAAATCTGATAACCATCTAAAAACTGGGACAAGGCTCCCAGTAGACAAAACCAAAGAATAACATAATCTGAAATAATAGGCCTTCTAGAACAAAGAAGGCTTACCACTGAATGGATTACTTCTCTTTGGAATACTCTACTGATTAGCTGGACCCTTAGACTGAGCCTCCGAATCTGGGAGGTAAGGGGTCAATACAGATGTACTGGTATGCATAGCAGATCTAAATTACTAATTTATATTCAACATATATGAGAGCAACTTAAAACAGTTCATAAATATATCATATAGTAAGAAATCCCATGGGTATTTTCGAAAGATTCTATAAAATCATCTAAACTCTGTGACACTCTTCATTTTAATTTTGCGCTAGGTGGTCTACCCTAAACTCTGAAATTCCATGGTCTAAATTAAATCCGCCATCGACTTAGTGGGGAAGCATCCAACCCAAGTATGCCGCAAGAGTTGGAGTCTCTGACTCTGCTATGCCACACGGCCGTCACCAGCATAAAAATAATATACCTGGATCGGCAAATCACAGTTTTAGGCTAAGAGTTACTTGAAACAAGCCTTCTTCGGGTAACCACCTAACCCTCTTTAAGACCATTTTTAACTCTTTAAAACATGCATTCTCTGAAAACATATTCTGAATACATACTCTATTATGGCATACATACTAATGGTATCGTCATACCATTGACTTTCAAGTCACATCTCTGAGCGATTATTAGCATATTACCATCTCTGCTTTCAAAATGTAAGTTCGGGACCACCATATCAATAAATTATTTCAAAGAACTCCTTCTCTAAAACTCAAGTAAACACATGTATGTAACTCTCTTTATCAAACTTTCAATGATGCAAGGTGGCCATGTCAAAACTCTTAATCTCATGCAAATCTTTCTCTTTTAACAAAATATATTTACATCAAGAAACTCCCTCTCTTAAATCTCTAAATCATGCTCAAAATACTATGTCTTTGAGTAAACTATTTTCAAGTCATAAATCATGCATTTCAAATCATTCACAATAAGATCAAAAACTTGAATTTATTACAAGAGAGGTACTTCATAATCTGTGCTCTCAAACGAATCTTAAATTTCAATTTCATACGTATACTTATACCTGTAACTCAATTTAAGGGAATGAGGCCTAAAGGCCAAAACAACAATATCAATAACATGTATAAAGAATAATAAAATCATGGATTTCAAACCTCTTTAACAAATTCATGCTTTACGATCTTTAAATCATAATTGAGTGTTTTCAACAAGCTTGTACATTTTTAGGATAAACCCCACATACCTATATTTATGAAATCAAAGGATGATTCTTAGTGCCCATGGCTTGGTGATTCCAAATCTTCAATCAATTTCAAAAACCCATGGTTGAATCTTGATTTGTTTGAGTTTTCTTGTTTGAAACCCTAAGTAGTGTTCTTGATGGTTTTTGATGAAAATATCAATGATGAGGTCATTTGGGATTAAAATCCTATATTTGAGCTGATAAGAGAGTGAAAAATACCTAATGTACCCTTAATGAGATGGAGCAAAAATATAACTGGGAGTCCGATTTTATGGGCCACCATGATGTGCCACAATCACCGTAGCTCACTGGAAATTGACGACTGGGATTCTTAAGATCACCGAGACATGGAGCCATTGCATTGTCCCACTGGTTGAGACCTGAAACTTCAGTGCAACGTGCCACTATCGCACATTGCTACTGAAATTTGACAATTTCTAAATAGGCCCCCTCCGCGATGCTCTAAGCACCAAAATGACGGTGTTTAAATTAGCCATAACTTCTTGCCCGAGTATCAAATTTGGGCGAATATTATATCAACGAAAAGCTCATTCAATTTTCCACATGATAAAATATCAAAATTAGGGAAATTATATATAGTTTAAACTTTACTCACTTTGGAAGTACAAAATGAGACTAAGTTTCTTTGACACAATTCTAGTCATTTAACTTTAAGAGCAGATTACCACGAGCTAACGCATGAACGATTTTTGTAGGGAGTAACACTCTTTGTGCAGAAAGTGCAGTTCAAGCTGTAGTACAGGGCTTTTGTGTATATATGCTGCAATTTTTTTCTTTATCTTTTCAGAAATTCATAAAAATGATGTCTTTGAGTTTGAATTAGGTTATTGTCAGCTAATGTGAGGCTTCGGTTCTTCGTATTAGTAATGACATTTTATATAAATACTCCATATTAACCATTCGGTACATTTTCAAATGTGTACCTATTATTATATTTAATAAATTTTTACATTAGCAAAGTGAAATGTGGTCATTACAACTCTTTGACGACAGGTTTCTCAAATGATTAAATGAATATCAGGGAAAGAGATGTGGTTATTAAAATTAACATACATTACTGAAGGAAATTTTGGTTGTTAAAAGTCCTTTTAACTACTAAGTTCGTAGGTCTTAATAAGGTCTTTTAACAACCGAATAGCAAATTAGTGTAGAAAAAAATCTTATCGCTAAGAAAGATGTATAACGACTGACATTCACACCATCGCTAAAGGAACTTTAATGATCAAATTGCCTTCTAGTCATTAACTTTTTAATAGTGGGGCTTTTAACTATCAGTGATGATTGGATTTTCTTGCGGTAATTAATGGTTTAAAGTGATCGGGTTGTACTTTTAACAATCATTATTCCCCTGGTTAAAGACCTAATTTCTTTTAGTGTATCATGTGAGTTCAATTTGGGCAGCCTTGCAGAGTTTGAGTAGCAGGTCCATGGTTTCTGGGTCTCCAGTTAGCCAAGGCTTAGGTCACAATAGTAGAGGTTTTAGTTATGGTTCTGTAGGACAGGGAGGTCATTCTGGTTCTTCTGGGCCCTCAGCATAATACTAGTCACCAGGAGTGTTTCATGTGTTATGAGATTGGACATTATGTGAGGGATTATCCTCGGAGTGCATTAGTTCCTACCGGGTTTTTAGCTTCAGCTTTGCCCTACTTCTATTTCTATGATTAGAGGTGGTTCACAAAGTTGTGAGGGTGGTACTAGAAGTACTCAAAGTAAAGATCAAGGATAATGTAGTGGTGGATGCAGGGTTGCTTAGTCTGAGGGTGAAAAAGAATAGTGTTATGCTATACCTGGGATACCCGAGGCGAAGGCCTCTGATGTAGTTATTACAGGTATCATCCTAGTTTGCTACCAATATTCTTCCGTGTTATTTGACCATGGGCCTATATTCTCCTATGTGTCTACATATTTTGCTACTGGTTTTAATATTTTATACGATCTCTTTGCTATTCCTCTTTATGTTTCTATCCTGGTAGGAGATTCTTTAATGGTGGATCGAGTATACCAATCTTGTGTTGCTACCTTTGAGGGGTGTGAGACCCGAGTAAACTTAATTATCCTAGATATGATTGATGTTTATGCTATATGGATATGGATTGGTTAGCTTTCTATCATGCTAATTTTGATTGTTATGTGAAGACCGTGACCATAGCTACTCTGAGTGCGCCAATGTTAGCTTAGAAGGGTACTCTTAATTTGAGTCTAAAGGGATATATGTATATCTTTTTTACGTGCCTATCACATGGTAAACAAGGGGTGTTTAACTTATTTGGCTTATGTGTGTGATACTAGTGTTTCCTCCCTGTCTCCTTTGGAATCTGTTTGGGTTGTTCGTGAGTTTATAGATATATTTCCTACGAATTTCTCTATTATGCCTCTAGGCCATGACATTAATTTTTCTACTGATGTTGAGCTGGGAACCAAGCTCATTTCCATTTTTCCCTTTAGGATTAGCCCAATCGAGTTGAAAGAATTGTAGTAGAATTTGAAGGATTTTTTGGGTAAGTGTTTCATTAGACATAATGTGTCTCTTTGGGATGGTCCTGTCTTATTTGTTAAGAAGGATGGTTCTATGTGCATGTGTATTGAATATCAATAATTGAACAAGGTGAAATTCAAGGATAAGTATCCTCTTCCTTGCATTGATGATCTATCTAACTATCTTTCGGGTGCTTTGGTATTTTCCAAAATTGACTTGAGATTCGGGTATTAACAATTGAGGATTAAAGCTTTGGATGTTTCGAAGATAACCTTTTGGACTCGACACAACTATTATGAGTTTAAGTCATGTCTTTTGGATTGACCAATGCCCCTACAACATTCATAGAGCAGATGAACCAGGTATTTTTACTGTATCCTGACTCCTTTGTAATTATATTAATAGATGATATCTTGATTTATTCCAATAATGAGGCTAACCACGTAAGACATTTGAGGACTCTACTTCAACTATTGCATGATGAGAAGCTATAAGTTAAGTTTTTCAAGTGTAATTACTGGTTGTATTCTATTTCTTTCTTGGGTCATACGGTAAACAAGGATGACATTATGATTAATCCGACCAAGATAGTGATGATTCATAATAGGGCTAGACCTACTGATCCTACCGAGATTCAAAGTTTCATTGTTTATCTAAATACTATCGGTATTTTGTTAAGAATTTCTTTCTATTATGGCTTCTTTGAAATGGTTTAGTGCTCGGGTACTTTAGTGGTGAGCTTTTTAAAGCTCAAGTAGTTGTCGACTTCAGCGTCTATCTTGATTTTGCCCAAGTAGGGAATGAGATTTACGCATTTTGTGATACTTCTGAAGTTTGATTGGGTGTTGTATTAATGTAAGAGTATAAAGTGATTGCGTATGCTTCACGTCAGTTGAAACCCAATAAGAAGAATTACCTTACCCATGTCTTAGAGTTGGCAACAGTCATATTTGTGTTGAAGTTGGGATAGTATTACTTGTATGGGGTCTGTTATGAGATATTTTTAGATCATCATAGCCTTTAGTACTTCTTCACTTAGCGACATCTTAATATGAGGCAATGATGTTGGTTAGAGTTGCTTAAGGATTATGATTTCATTATTTTCGGGCAAGGCAAATGTGGTTATGGATACCTTGAGATAAAAGTCAACTAGTATGGGGATTCTAGCTCATATCTTAATTCAGGAGTGATCTTTGGCCTTAAAGGTCCAGTCTTTATCTAACCAATTGATTAAACTTAATATCTCAACACTCGATCATGTTTTATCTTTTGTTGAGGTGAGATCTTCTTTATGGAGTAGATTTGCGCTCATAGGTTTAATAATGATAGGCTTAGGGTGATTCATGATAAGGTGTTGAGTGGCGAGACTAAGAATTCATCTCTCAATTTTGAAGTTTTTTGGAATATTAGTGGCCAATTTTGTGTACCAAGTGTGGGAGGATGGGTTTGATTAATCATGGGAAGGCTCATTGCTCTAGATAACCCATTCATCTAAGAGCGACTATAATATATCATGACCTAAACCAACATTATTGGTAGGGTGGTATAAAGAAGGATATTATGGAGTTCGTGAGTAAGTGTTTGAATTGCTAGTAGGTGAAGTATGAACATCAGTGGTGGTAATATGTAAAAAATGCAAACTCCCAAGTAAAAGTGGGTGCAAACCATAATAGATGTCATAGCCGGTTTACCCTCGACTCTGGGGAAGTTTGACTCTATTTGGTGGATGTGGATCTATTGACTAAATTAAAGCATTTCATTCTTGTGAGGGTGAGTTATAATATAGAGAATTTAGCCAAGATAAATATTACAAAGAATGTTCGCTTGTAAGGTGTCCTTGTTTCCATTGTGTTTGATAGAGGTACGGTGTTTACCTTAGGTTTTTAGGGAACTATTCAGTATGAGTTGGTTACTTATCATGATTTGAGCATACCTTTTCACTCTTAAATTGATGGTTAGTTTAAAAGGACTATTTAGGTGCTAGAGGACATGCTACGAACATGTGTCATGGACTTTGGAGGTCATTGGGACCAGTACTTTCCCCTAGTGAAGTTTGCCAACAACAACTATTTATTTCAATATTTAGTTGGTTCCTTTTGAGGCTTTATATGGGTGGAGGTATAGATCCGCCACGGGATGGTTTGACTCATTTGAGGTGGACATTTGGGTACAAATTTTTTGATGGATTTAATGGATCGTGTGAGACTGATTCAACATAAACTATTGGCTACTTAGTGTAGGCAGAGGAATTATGCCGACCGTTGAGCCCGTGATGTATCATATACAATTGGAGATCCATTTTTATTAAAAGTTTCAGCCATGAAGAGTGTGATTAGATTCGTGATAAAAAGGAAGCTCAGTCTGAGATTCACTAGCCCTTTCATGATCCTTGGGAATTATGGTAATGTGTCTTATAGGATAGCTTTTCTTTCACATCTATCACTTGATCATGCTATTTTTCATGTCTCTATTTTAAAAGGGTACCATCTTGATGATGCCCACATGATTCAATGGGATTCTATTCTATTAGACCCCAAATTTATTCTTTGATAAGGAGCATATTAATATCTTAGATGGGTAGACTAGGAATCTGAGGTCTAAGAGTATTAAATCGGTGAAGTTCCAGTGGTGACATCTCTCTATTAAGAAGGCAGCTTAGAAGGTCGAGTCAAATATGCATCATAATATACCCCCAACTTTTCACCACTCCAAGTACATTATTTACATTTAGTTCGAGGAAGAACTAGTGTTTAGTGGTGGATAATATAAAAACTTGTTATGTGAATTTTTTTCATGTATTTTGATCTTTTTTCCCATTTTCCGTGGTTGTTACATGTTGATTATGAGGCGTAGGAATGGTTGAAATTATCCTTGATGCATTTTAGAGTGATTTTGGAGAGTTTGAGACTCTTGAAAGTTTTCAAAGCCATTAGTTTAACTTTGGTCAACATTTTGTGTTTCGAGCACTAGATGATGATTTGGAATGTTCTATGAGATCCGAAACATCAATTTTGGATTATTAACGTGTGTAGTTCAGGCATGAATCCTTTGTTTTGCATTTCGATCCTTCATTTGAAAAATAGTGAAAATGCCTAAATTGGTTTCCATAAGTTAATTTGTTGAAAATGATCTCTTTTCAAAAAGACATTGTCATTAAGTCCGAAAGATAAACAATAAATTGGTAGCATATATGGTTTATTTTATGGAGTTCTAAATGAATCTCGTGGGTCCCTTTTGGGATATTTTAGCATGCAAATTCAGCTAGTGCACAGCTGATATCTGGTGCATGGAACCTTCTTCGTTAATACGAGCCAATAGCCACAAACACAAAGAAGTAATTGTTCTTTTATCGTGATCGTGAGGGTGATGGTCTCGATGCAAAGGGTTATTGTTCGGGTTGAGTTATTTTCCTTCATTGCAAATGTGACAAGGCTATCGTGAATGTGAAGGTCTGACTTATTGGCCTTTGTGAATGCAAAGCTCTGGTGGCAAATGTGACGATTAATTATTTGCCCATTTCCCCTTACAAATGAGATTGGTTGACCACGTTTGTGAGGTACTATTCACAGAACAATATACATAGTCTAAATTTCGCAAATTCCACCAATTTTTAACTTGGGAGCTTCAGATAGAAACAATTTTAAGGGCTTTCTGCATGATTCTTGCTTGGATAAGCATCTAATTTATCTTCCCATTATTTTCTATAGATTATATCTACGAAAAGACCTTTTAATCATGATATCAAAATAGAATTCAGGATTTTTGTCAATAAACTCTTAAATTGATTTTTCTTTGATGAGAGCCTTTTTTTTTCTTGGATTTTCAACTGTAAACTCCAATAATCTTTGAAAATATATTTTTAAAATAAAACTTAGTTTTCACCTGTTTTATTTTCGAACGCATTCTTTAAATCCATTTTGAACCAAAATTAAGAATAGTTATTATGGTTATTCTTAGATTTGTTTTGATGTGTAGTTTATGTTTTTAATTGTCTTAGCTTTTGAAGTGACTGCTTGAAGAGGAAAAACTCTATGTTGAGGGTTCTAGGCTTTTTTGATCCTCGAGGTGGTTTGTACGTTAAATTCCTTCAAAACTGGGTTGGGTTGTTAATGAACTTGTAAAGCATGCTATGGGTTAGGGTCTAAGACGTGGAACCAATAGTTTGAGATTATTATATTTTATTATGTTACCCATGTGGGGGTTCGTATGGATATTATTATTGTTAGTAGGAGCAGTAAAAGATGTAATCCCTTTGTGGGGGATCATTTGATGATTCCAGGCCTTATTTTTGTATTATCTGTCAAATTTATTATCATATTGCTAGACTAAGGGCTTCACTAGATATGGGTCTTATTTGAGAATTCAATTTCCTTTATCACATGATTGATTCCTAAATGGTGATTTTCAATGAGTTTATTATTATTGTACATTAATATACATACTAGTGAGGCCCTATAGTGTAAGTCCCCATAAGATTTTAATGAATTTATTTTTAACCCTCTTGCATGCGTAATGTCAATTTTTGACTTGAATTATGATAAGGGGTGTTAAAATGGTGTGTTGAAAAAGTTTTAGAATTTTTAGAAGGGGTTCGGGTCCGTTTTGGGACCCCGAGGCAGTAAACATCCACGATAATGGCGTGCCACACCACTTAGCCTTTGAGACAAGGAAGTGGCATGGAGGCTAAGCTTTGCAATATCGGCGTGCCATTCTGCTATATATTTTTCATCCATTTTTTATTTTTTCACTTGTCATAAGAGGCTTTTGGTCCTTTTACCCCTTACACGACTTTTAAACATCAAATTGACCATTTTTCTTTAGTTTCAAGATCAAAAACACTTTACTTTTCCTCTTTAACTCCAAAACCAAGAAAGTTCAAGTGGTTTAAAGAGAATTCATCATTCAAGCTCCACACATTGATTTCTCTTTAATTTCTTCTATAGTTCTGCCATGTTTTATATTCCTTAACTCAAAGTTTACATTGTGGCATTTTTTTAATAAATATTCATCATTATCTTAGTATTTCTTTTTTGATTCCTTTCATCATAGTCGGGGGCATGTCCTGACTTTGTTAGTATTTCTAGTTAAGAGGCTTTTGTAGACAGTATTAGGATGATTGGTTGTTTTATTTGAACTCTTAGATCTTATTTGATTTATCTCTCATTATTATTTTTGTTGGCTTCTACTGTATTCATTTATTATGCTTTAGAGGATAGGCTCAGGGATTGGTCTTTGGTCAACGGTGGGCTTGAGATACCCAACACAACAAGGCCCTAATGTAGGTCATGACAAGCTTAGTATCAGAGCTAGGTTCAGGATCGCTAGGTCTCTATAGAGCCATATTGAATAGAGTCCCTTTTATGGGTGTGTAGGATGCCATACTTTTAAAGGGGACGCTACAAGGCTTTTTGGAATGTTTTCCTTTATTATGTTATATTTCAGTTTATAGAGTCTAGTTATCATGAAACTTCTTTAACTCTTGGCTTACTCATATTTTAGATTATGCCTCCCTGAAGATCTGACGGTTGTAGAAACTCTGTTGGAACCTCTGTCCTACCTAAGAAAAGTGTGAAGGGAATCCGCCCTGCTTATAGAGTGCATACCCGTTCTAAGGTCCCTTGTCCTGATTATACCACTCTACGTGAGGTTCCACTAGTCACTACTAGTCCTCTTTGGACTTTCAAGCTATACTTATGCTCAGATGCCTTAGAGAGATATCTCTAATACAGAGTTCCGTCGGTCTATTCATATGCTTACTCAACTGGTGGCATCACAATCTCATCAACCTGATCATGTTGGTTTTAATTCTAATTCATCTGAGGTTACCCAGGTTGTCTAATTTATGAGGTTGAATCACCCAACCTTTACAGGCTCTAAGGTTGAGGAGGATACTCAGGGATTTATTGATAAGATGGAAGAGATCATCAGGGTGATGCATGGTACTAATTTGAAGGTGTATAGTTTACTGCGTATAAGTTGAAAGATATGGCTTACCAGTGGTAAAAGGAATGAGAAATACTGAGGGGTGATGATGCTGAGCTGGCGGTGTAGGATGAGTTTTCAGGTCCCTTCATTGATCATTTCTTTACTCAAGAGTTGAGGGAGGGTAAGGCTAAAGATTTTGTGAACTTGAAGAAGGGTAAGATAAGTGTGAATAAGTATGCACTAAAGTTCCAGCAGATGTCCCTTTATGCTTCAGAGTGTGTGTCTAATATGAGGTCCAGAATGAGAAAGTTCACTTCTGGTTTGTCCCAGGATTTGGTGTGAGATTTTAAGGTTGCATTATTGAATAGTGATATAGACGTATCTAGTATGGTGGTTTACATTCAAGAGGTAGAGGATAAGAAAATGAAGTAGGTTAAGATGGGAGAGAAATCGAGCAAGAAGTTTCTATATTCATAGCTGGGTCTAAATAAATAGAGTAGCTGGGGAGATCGTAGAGAGTGGACCATGAATTGGGGAAGTTCTAATTTGACAATTAGTGCTCCCTATCCCCAACCTTCAGGTGATTATCATTTTCAGGATAGCAGTGGTCCTAAGGAACAGGGTGCCCAGTCTCAAGTTAGTGGAGCTTAGTCAGTCCCACCTTATCCTTCTTATCAATTTTATGGACAACTCCACCGTGGTTATTGTGAGATGGGGAGGAACTTATATTTTCGATTGTGATCAGCCTGGTCATCTGCAGAGAAATTTTCCTATAGCTGAAGTTTCTATTGGAGCTAATAAAGTCTCGATTGCAACTTCTTGAGCTCCTTCACCTAAGGGAGCTACTTTGGGTACCGACAATGACTGAACTCACCTTTATGCACTTGCTACTCGTTAGGAATCTGATGCATCTCCAGATATTATCACTGGTATGTTACAGCTCTTCTCTCATGATATTTATTATTTTCTTGATCCGGGTTCTACCCTATCTTATGTGACCACTTATGTGGTTGTAAACTTTAGTTTTTGTCCTAAAACTATTTCTGATTCCTTTTCTATTTTTACTCTAGTGGATGGTTCTATTGTTTTTATAAAATCTATAAGAGTTGTGTAGTGTCCATCTTTCATAAGGAGACATTGGTGGATTTGTGGGGATGGATTGGATTCATTTGTGCTTTTCTTCTCTAGATTATAGGACCCTAAAGTTTTGTTTTTAATTCCCTAATGAACTGATTATTAAATAGGAGGGAAGTTCCTTAGTAACCAAAGGGAAGTTTATTTCCTATCTTAGAGTTCAAAAATTAAATTTCAAAGGGTGTTTGCATTATTTAGTTTGGGTTAAGGACTCTAGATCTAAACTCCCTCTTTGCAATCCGTCTCTATGGTTAATGAGTTTCCAGAAGTCTTCTCCGGTGATCTACCAGATACCTATCCCATTTCTATTTCTCCTTATAGGATGGCTCCAACTGAACTAAAGGAACTAATGGAGCAGTTAAAGGATCTTCTTAATTAGGGTTTTATTCATCCTAGTGTTTCTCCATAGGGTGATCCTGTGTTTTTTGTGTGAAAGAAGATGGGTGTCTTTAAATGTGTATAGTCTAGTGCTCAAGCTGCTTTCATGAATCTTATGAATCGGGTGTTTATGTAGTTTTTGGAATTTTTTCTTATAATCTTCATCGATAATATTTTGGTGTACTCCAAAAGTGAGGAGGATCATGCCAATCACCTCTGAATTGATTTGCAAGCTCTTAAGGACCAGAAGTTTTATGAAAATTTTCTAACTGTGAATTTTGACTTAGTGTTAGGACTTTTTGTTGGCATGTTGTTTCTAGTGAAGGGATCAAGTTGGATCCATAAAAATTTAAGGCAGTTAAGTAGTAGCCAAGACCCATGACTCTAACTGATATTAAGGGCTTCTTGGGCTTGGCTGGGTACTATGGTAGGTTTGTCGAGAGTTTTTCATGTATTGCTGCTTTGCTGGCAAAGTTTACTCAGAAAAAGGTTAAGTTTTTATGGTCCTATGCTTTTGAGGGTAGTTTTGAGAAGTTAAAGGATAAGATGACTTCTGCTTCTATTTTGACACTGCCAGAGGGTACTGAGGTGTTTGTTGTGCATTGTGATACGTCTCGTGTGGAACTGGATTGTGTATTGATGCAGCATGGTAAGGTTATAGCTTATGCTTCTGACAGCTTAAGGTTCATAAGATAAATTACCTGACTCACAATCTAGAGTTTGCGGATATGGTCTTTGCTTTGAAAATCTAGCGCCATTATCTATATGGGGTGCATATAGATATTTATTCGGACCAAAAGAGCTTACAGTATGTGTTTATGTAGAAGAAATTAAATCTCAGGCAGAGAAGATGGCCCAAATTGCTTAAGGATTAGGACATGAGCCTTCACTACCATCTAGGTAAAGCTAATGTTATTTTTGATGCTTTTAGGAGGTTGTCTATGGGGTGCTTATCTCATATTGATGAGGAGAAAAGAGGGTTGGTAAAGGATCTTTATAGGTTGGCTAACTTGGGAATCTGTCTCTTGGACTCTGAGGATGGAGAAGTGATAGTTTAGGAAGTGGTTAGATCATCTCTTGGTGCTGAGGAGATGCAGGCTTTGTATTCCATACTTATGTAAATTAAGGATGATTTGGGTCCGCAAAAGGTTATGACATTCGAGATTGGGGGAGATTGAATTTTGAGGTATCAAGGAAGGTTGTGAGTTTTGATATTGATGGGCTATGAGGAAGAATCTTGACTGAGGCTCATAAGTCAAGATATAAAGTTCATCCAGTTTTTACCAAAATGTATCCTGACTTGAAGGAAATCTACTGGTGGAATAAGATGAAAAGAGATGTGGAGAATTTTGTTTCTAAGGTATGGTTTGTCAGTAGGTTAAGGTGGAACATTTGTGGCTTGGTGGCATGTCTTGAGAGATAGATTTGCCTATGTAGAAATGGGTGATGATTAATATGGATTTCATTGTGGGTCTTCCGCATTCTCGCAATTAGTATGATTCTATTTGGGTCATTGTAGTAGGATGACTAAGTCTGCTCACTTCTTGCCTGTGAGAACTAACAACTCAGGAGAGAACTATGCTAAGCTATTCATTCAGGTGATAGTTAAGTCACATGAAGTGCCAGTGTCCATCCTCTCAGACTGAGGTACACAGTTTTCTTCTCACTTTTGGCATTTATTTCAGAAAGGTTTCGGTACTCAGCTAAACCTTAGCACAACTTTATACCCTCAAATGGATGGACAAGTGGAATGTACTATTAAAACTTTAGAGGATATGTTATGGGCTTGGGGGATTGATTTTAAGGGTAGTTGGGTTGATCATTTTCCTTTCATTGATTTTGCTCACAATAATAGTTACCATTCTAGCATTCAAATGGCTTCTTTTAAGGCTCTTTATGGTAGAAGGTGTAGGTCTCTTATTGAATGGTTTGAGGTGAGTGAGAGTAGGTTATTTTGCACTGACTTGGTTCACCAAGACATGGAAAAGGTAAAGGTGATTAGAGAAAGACTTAAGACTGCTCAAAGTTGCCAAAAGTCTAATGCATATGTAAAGCATAAGGAGTTGGAGTTTGAGGTTAGTGATTGGGTTTTCTTATAAGTTTCTCCAATAAAAGGATTCATGAGATTTGGGGAGAAGGGGAAGCTTAGTCCCCGTTATATTAGCCCATATCAGATTTTAAGAAGAATTGGGATTGTCGCTTATGGATTAGATTTACTAATGAGTTTGGCCTCTATTCATCCTATTTTCCATAAGTGTATGATAAAAATGTGTGGGTGACCCCTCTTTGATAGTACTTGTTGAGGATGTTGGTGTTATAAATTCTTTATCTTATAAGAAAGTCCAGTTAAGATATTGGATAGGCAAATTCGTAGATTAATGATAAATGACGTAGCTTCGGTAAAGGTCCTTTGGAGAAATCAAAAGATGGAAGAAGCTGCATGGAAGCTAAGGAAGATATGAGAGCCAAGTACTCATTCTTGTTCCCGCGTTATATGAAAGTGCGTAAGGTATGATTTTTATTTTCCCTCTTATTGCATTTCAAATTTATCCTGGGATGCTGATGTAATCTTGCTATTATCGTGCTAAAAATATCATAGCTTCTTATTCGGGGATGAATGATCCAAAGGTGGGGGGAGGGGGGATAATGTAAGACCCTGTAAAATTTAAATGTATTTATCTTTTACCCTCCTGTGTGCATAACGTTAATTTTTGACTTGAATTATGATTAGGGATGTTTTGGGAAAGTTTTAAATTTTTAGAAGTAGTTCGGGACTATTTTGGGACCCCGAGGTAGTAAGCCTCCGTAATACTAGCGTTCCACGATAAGGGTGTGGCATGGAGGCTAAGCTCTGTAAAATCGGCTTGCCACGTCTCTATGTATTTTTCTTCCAATTTTTGTTTTTCCCACTTTGGATGAGGGGCTTTTGGTCCTTTTACCCCTTACACGACTTTTAAACATCAAATTGGCCCTTTCCCTTCAGTTCAAAGATAAAAAAAAATGATTTACTTTATCTCTTTAACTCCCGAACCAATAAAGGTTAAGGGTCTTACAGAGAATTCATTATTTAAGCTCCAAACATCAATTTCTTCTATATTTCAGGCATGTTTCTCATTCCTTAACTTGAATTTTACATTGTGGCATTTATTTAGGGAATATAAACTATTGGGTTTGAAATTGGGTTGAGGTGTTTTGGTTGTTAATGCTTGAATTATTTTTTCCAAATTTTAAATGGATTATTTATGCTTTAATTAATGATTTTAGGACTGAATTGGTGCATTATTATAATGGTTGGAGTGGGAACATGGGTTTTCCCAAATTGATGAATTTTTGAATTAGTAATGGGATTAACCTCAACCCACTTTGTAAACTTGATTATGGAATATGGTATTTGAATGATTTAACTTACCTTTGGAGCATTGCATTGCACTAAAGGATAATAGATCATAAAAATGGTTTTGGAATGCCTGTGGTGTCCGTGGTTTTGGATTTTAAATGAAACTTGGGTGTCTAATGGTTAAATGAATTGGTTTGGCATAATTGAATTAGCTTGCAAGTATAGTTGTATGAAGATACCATGTTGGAAAATGCCTTCATAAGACTCCTTAGTTAATGGTCGGATTTATGTGCAAACTATTTTAATTTGGGCTTAAAGAGAATTGTTTAGCTCACTATGAAGGTGTAGTCTCGGGGGGATCAATACTAGAAACGACATTTACCGGCGTGGGGTCTATATGACCATGTGTCTAGACACACATCATATTTTGGAAGGCTATCACCTTGATGTCTTTATATTTTCCTCGGTACGTGTGGTTAACACGCTTTGGACCCTTTCGGCAGGGGGAGCCGGACTCATATAGCCTATGGTACCTTTAAAATGGAGCGAGCTGCATAATTCAGGCTAATGTTTTAAACTATCATGTTAATAGACCCATGTCCCTATCTCGACATCCTATATATATATATATATATATATATATATAAATGTTATGCATGGGGTTTTTAACTGGGACTTTAGAAATGGTATTATTTTATGCCTTTCCCCTGGGTTACATGCCAGTCCTCTCCCCACTGGTCGTCCATGGTGTTGACTCCCAATTTTGGCTCTCCTTTTTCGCAAAATTAATTTTTCGATACTTAGGATTGTTGAATCTTTCTCCAATATGTTTTTCTTATTTTTAACATTAACAGTTCAAAAATGATATTTTTTTTCTTATCTTTACTATTAAAATATTAATGTCACATCGTATAAATTTTTTCGAAAAAATTAATAACTAAATAAATATATTTTAGATTATGATTCCTCTATTTTTTCTAAAATGAATAAATACATATATATAATTCCTTGTATTAGCGCATTAACATGATCCTCGCTTTATTATCATATTTTTGCAAATTTATTCTATTTATTTGATTTTAAATTATAGCTAAACGTATTTTAAATATAACATATTTACATTTTTAAAAAATTATATATATATATATATATATGTATATATATATATATATGTATATATATATATATGTATGTATGTAAACTTTCTTTAGGATAAATTAGTTGAACAAAGTAAACATCGTTAAATTACTTAAATGAAATCGATTGGGGAGAATTAGAACAATTAATTTTGGAATATTCTTTTTGGTTAAAAAGCAACCCAACAAAATAACTCCCAACCCAATTTAAAATACCCAAGGCCGGGCCAAATGTCCAATTTGCCTAACCAGCAACTAAAAACCCCTAAATCTTTTTCTTCTTCATGTTGATATTTAACTAAAACATCGATATTTCTCTCTTCTCGATAAAACCAGTCAGACTCTACACCACCAGATAATGGTGGATTTTGGTGGTCTTAGACTTTCCCCTCTATTTTTTCTCTCGTCTATCCACCCGTCACTTTACTCTTCTCTCACATAACTTTTGTCTTCTCAAAAAGAAGCTAAAAAGCTCATATCCATCACTATTGCATCTGAGAAAGCAGAGGGAGTGAAGAACCATTAGATTTGAGGTTGTTGTTCCTTAAATCTGATGGTTCAAGGTCTTCAACTTTCAAATAGCCCCATTACCATCTTCACATCAACCTAAAAATGTGAACAATCATGCTTTCTTTTCTTTCAGTTTGGCCCCTCTGTTTCTCTATGAGATTTGTGCTTTCCTAGAATTCAAAATTTGAATTCTTCAAGCGTTTGTTGGTAGCCATTGCAGCACCCTTAAATTTGGCTATAAAAAAGAGCCTTTGGGGTCCCATTTATCATCAGTAAGATCAGCAAGAACAACCAAGAATTAGCATTTATCAAATTCGCAAAAGGACTAGTAAATTCATACTACTCCTTTTTTTTTTGCTTGCTCCCTTTCCGAGTTCGACTGCGAATCTCCGATGAGGAAGCCTTAATTCGCTGCCCCGAAATAGGTATGAACCTTCCCCCTTTCATTTTATTTTAGTTTTATTTTCCTTCAACTATTTTAAATTCTATGTAAATGGGAATAACCTTGATTTCGAGCTGGTGTTGTTGTTTTTCTTTTTGGTCTTGCACTTAAAAAATGTAATTCTAATTCCAAAAGTTGTTATGTGTCCATCTCTATCCAAATCAGAGAAGCGATAATAGATGCATTACATGTTTTCCTTAGCAGTCTAGTGCCTCTTTCGCTCTTTCAAGCTTTATTCCGTTGACGCTTATTATTATTATTATTATTATTATTATTATTATTATTATTATTATTATTATTATTATTATTAGTATTAGTATTAGTATTAGTATCTAGCATATTATTATTATAAATTTATATTTTTGTATTATTCTTAAATAAATTGTTGTGAAACTTTAAAAAATTTTAGCGAAAAAAATTGTTCCCTCTCTACCTCTTAAATTTTAAACATAGCATAATCACTAGACTTTGAATTTAATTTGTTTCGTTAAAGTTAAAATTTGGTAGGTAAAATATGTTCCTTTAAATTAAATGTCCGAGTTATTAAAGTCCCCAAACACTTCTTTAATATAAAATAGTGGCATTATCTTTAGAATCAAAATTAGTTTTAACGAATTACTAACATCGGATTAATAAAAATATAGATTTGCGGTAGGCAAATTTATCATGCTAGACTCGAAATTGGCTTTATCTATTTTAGTTATGATAAATTAACTCCCTTTTCTCATCCATTTCAAATAAAAAAATGGTACTTTTCCATGAGGTCTTTTCTTAAGATTTCAAATGACGAAAATAATTTTTTTTTAAAAAAACATGAGCCTTTTCCTAATAATAATAAATAAATTCTCAAGTCTTCAGAGATTCTAACAATTTTATTTCTATAGCTATCTTTAAATGATGCACTTAGCACATGTTAATCTATCATTTTATTTACGTCTATGTTATAAAATTAGAGTTATTTTTTACAATAAAAAATGTGATATGGCATAATTAATCCTTTTTTAGTTTAGACTTTTATGTAAATTATTAATTAGACACTTCCTATATCTTCCAAGAGAAATGATTTAAAGTAACTATATTTTGACAGCAATAAAGTTGCATTATTTTTAAGAGGACCTATAAAAGTTATCTTTGATAATTTCAGAAATGGGTGAATTTTTAATCCATGACGAGGGTATTCTTAAGTTTTCTTTTTCAATTTTTAATAAATAATTAGCATGTTTTATTTTAATAAGATGTATATATTTTTAATACCTTATTTATATCTTTCTTAACATAGAAATTTATCTTTTTATCTAACCTAAGTTTGACCGGTTAACCATAGTTAGCAGATCCTTTAGGGTGCCTAATCCCTTCCCTTTAGGATAATTAGAATCCTTACTTAGAACGTTCAGTTGCATAGATCTAAAATGAAGTCTTTATTTTTTTTTAATCACATATTTTACAATGGTGTCCTAATTTTCACCATAGAGTTAATTAGGTGACGACTTACTTAATTTACATAGAAGTTTTTCAATATGTTGTACATCGGTTTGACCCGTGTTAAAATAGGGTATAACAATTTGGCGATTTCACTGGGGAACTTATAGGTTTTTAACCATAACAAACTTAGATTAATAATTATGTTTTTTATATATTATTATTCGTTTTGCCCTCTTTTTCTTGATTTATCATGCTTGTGTGACGTAAATGGATTATTTTCTATTATTCTGTATAAATTGCTTATTTGTATATCGCTTTATATAAATTGGTATTCCGTTCATAGTTTCTCCACTTTAGAAAACTGACACTCACACGTATTGAACATACGGATTGTACATTGTAATTTCCCAAAATTCTTTTAAATCACCTATTTTAGAGAGTCAGCGCAAATATGGTGAGCAGGAGTTTTACTGTCGTGGGATCACATGCCTTCTCATATAGGAAATCCTAGTACGTGATTACCCAAATCTAAGAAAAACTTGTGATACAGCGTTGCCACCCTAGATTTAGGCCATGCATGCATAAGTCACAAGTTGTTTGACCCATGGTGTTATTCCACGAATTTAGAAAATGCCCTTTTGTCAAAAGGGTTCATGATCCATTGGCGACCGTCATATTATGTGCAGATATAATGATAAATTGATCCAAGTCATCAAATTGAGGTTGGAAAATTTTAACTCCAAACTTGAGTAATGTCATTAATTAAAGCTTGAATCAATTTATTGGAATCTCAATTGATATTTGATGCTTAGGCCTACATCCAGCATAAAGGAGTCACCCATTGTCACGACCCAAGCTAAGGCCCTAGCCGCTATAGGCATCCCAAACCGTGAAGGCCCGAGCACCCTTCTCTATTTGGAAATCACACACACATTCATATAATATAAAGGAAAATGCGGAAATATAAAACAATACGGAATCATGGTCAATATCACAATTCAATTGCACAATCCGGAATAGAATCTATAAACCTCTAACAATGTCTAACATCTATTTGTGAAATCTCTAATACATCAAAACCAACATCTTGTCTTAAACTGGGACAAAGCCCCCAGCCAGACCATAAACACGAAATTAGATAACATAGTATAATAACTAGGCCTTCTAGAATAGAAAAGGCTCACCAACTGCAACTTTCCGACACACAAGTCAACTGTTGAACGGGACCCCGGGACTAAGATTCTAAAATATAGGGGGTCAATACATATGTACTGAGAGAAATGAAAAATAATGTGTTTTTAAACAACATAAGTGAAAGCAATTGATAAAAAAAATATGTCAATCTAAAACATTTGAAAATACATGAGCATATTAAATGGGCTTTCAAAACATTTCTGTAAACCACAACTCAATGCTTTATCTTACTTTTGAGCTAGGTGGTACACCCTACAACTTTACAGTCCCATGGGCTAGATGTAATCCGCCCTTAACTCGGTGGCCAAGTCCCCAACCCAAGTTTTTAGCAAATTCTGGAGTCTCTATCTCTAATATGCCAAAGGGCACTAGGACAACATATGATCTCTCTTGGGGACATAATAAACTTATATCGGCAAAACACGATTTCCAACAATGAGTTCTTTGAACTTGTGCCTTCTTCGGGTAATCACCTAACTATCTTTAAGCCCATTTTTAACTCTTTAAGACATGCATTCTTTGAAATCAAAATCTTAAAATCTTACTCTGTTATGTCATTCATCTACTTCGTATCATCATACCAAGACTTTCAAGTGATATATCTAAGCCATATATTATCATGACACAATCCCTTCATTCAACACATAATTTTTGGACCCCCAAATCATTCAAATAGTACAAGGGAATTTGTATATCAAAATTCATGAAAAAAAATTATGCAAACATTCTCTATTTGAATTCACAAACATGTGGTGGTCAATTACTTTGTAGCAAACCATATAATTCTTTTAATGATCATCTTTAAGATTTACAAACAAGAAATATCCCTCTCTTCAATTCACAACCAACATAAAGTTCATAAATGATGGTAAAACCCTTGGGTCATGCTTTAATACATGCAATTGAGTAACCCATAACTTTTAAATCAAGAAATAACACATTGAGAGAGGGAAATATGTTATTCATGATCTCAATTCATATTTAAAACCGAAAATCACAGATATACATATACATGAGAAAATCAAGATTTAAGAGAAGGTCTCAAGACCAAAACGTTCACAATGTATACTTCTTAATGTAATTCAAATCCCTTCATAAGCATATGATTTCTCAACATTCAAAACCTTAATTAAAATAATTTCATCATGCCCATGTAGTTTAAGAAAACCCGACATACCTTAGATTAAGAATAAAACCTAAATCTTGACTCATTTCTTGGAAATCTTGGATTGAAAGGCCTGGATTCTTGCCTTGAAGGAAAATTGTAATACCCTGAAACCTGGTACCGAGACGTCACACGGTGTTCAAGGATACGAGTAGCCTCAAGATAACCTTGTAAGCCTGCTACTAGGTCTGTAACTCATTTCAACATAAATTAACCAAGTAATAATGCTGTATTAAATCAAAATTGAACTAGAGTATGCTGAAGATACTATCTGGGTATCAAATACAGAAAGTCTAAATATAATTACCAGTATTCTGACAAGCCTCTACTACTAAGAAAAGAGAGAGGCATTGGAACAAACCTCCAACTAACTAGGACTAAACTAAAAATAATAAATCAAATATTATGGAAGATGAAAGTCTGGATAAATGGGCCCTCGAACCATGAGGACTCACCAATTGTAGGGATATAGATAGAGATCCCCGAAATCCTGAACCTACATTATAAGACAATGTAGCACATAGATGTATATGTGGATCAGTACTTTTAGGATGTACTGAGTATATAGGGGTGAATGCATAAGTAAATGAAATATCTCAATGTTATCAAAATTCATAGAATATGCATGTTGTATGTAAAGGCTCACCTGGCTAGAATAACTGAAATCTAAAAATCTTAGATCATGAACAATAAAATATACTACATAAAATTGGAGAGCCATCATATTTCATATCTTAAAACCGTGTTGTTATCTGTCATTCTTTTCGATAAGACTATAGGAAAAATACTTTTAAAACTATTCTGAAGATCTTTGCTGTTAGGGAAATTTCCTCAAAAGATGTTTACTTATTTTACTAGCAGGGATGTTTTATTAACTGACATAAACCATGTGACCTATCATGGAGTCCAACTCTCGTTCTCCAAAGAGGAAAACCTCACATTGGGGAAAGGTGTCATACTCTTGCCAGGGAGTATAACCTAAGCTAAGTGATCACATCTTTAACTGTCATCCATATAGAAATGGGAATACTGAATCTGTACCTATATTGGGTCGTAATTCTATGAAGCAGGAAGCACTAAGCCCACACTTTTCTCTCTACTAAATACTACTCAGTTTAATCTATATGCTCATTCTGTAGGAAAATCCACTTTAAAAAGTCATAATGTTTCATACAGAAAGATAGCTGTGTATCTATTCATTCAAAACTAAATGTAATCTGTAAAGTGGATTCCATATCTTAGATAAAGATGAAAAAATCAAATCTTTATTCAAACTATCGATAAATATATCATGGGATGCTTAAAACTATAATCATTCTTGAAATAGCAATATTCAACTAGGGCTTGATAACCCATGTTTCAAATTCACATCAAAATATCATAATGTTCATGTTTGATAATGTGATTATTCATAACTTCAACTAAAAATCTGGAAAATATAGTTACATGCATGAATTTACGAAAGTAGACATGCAATTCAACATCAAAAACACTTAAAACATCATAATTTTCAAATAGCAATAAATGAGTATGAACCTTAAATTTAAATCCATGCAATGTCATGTAAATTTGTAATTTAAAATTATTTTTGGGCACAAGGATGAAAGATTTATCCTTGATCAAAACCCCACATACCTTAATTGATGAACTAGATGAAGAAGCTTGGTTTTGAGATCCTATTTGTTCTCTTGAATGTTGATTCTTGGAATCCTTTAATTGGGAACCTTGAATTTTGAACTATTTTGGGAAAAGAATGGTGAAATTTTGGGGATTCTTGAAGTTGAATGATGAAGCCTAGGGTTTTAATTGAGAGAGATTTGATGGACAATAAGTATGTTTTGCTCAATAATACTCTTAATCATCTATTTTCACGGTTTGGGGATGTAGGAAAAAGACTAAATTGCCCTTGGGATTTAAAATCCATACGACACGGTGAGTGGGTCATTGTGATACCCACCACGATGCGGTGGAATCGCGGTGACTCACTGGATTGTGACAATTGTTGTTTTGGTCCTCACCGTGATGCGATGGCATGCTTATTGTGATACTCACCATGATGTGATGCAATGGTGATGAGCTACTGGAAATTGATGAATGCTGATTTAGCCTACACCACTATGTTGTGGCCTCCTCACCGTGATACTTATTGCAACGCAGCCTAATCACGGTGGGCTGCTGTTTTGCCAATTCAAATGCGATCTAATCCTCATCTAAAAATTCTAAAACTTACCCGAGCATGCTATTACACCCCTGAATATAATTCAACTAAAAATTCGTTGTCTCGAATCCCAGAAGGTTAACTTAAAAATATTTGAAATTTAAAAGGAGTCAAAATGACTAAGTCCTTTAACGCTTATATTTATTTTTGGGTTCTAAGTGCTTCAAGTATGTACAAAGGGATGAATTGAGCTAGAAATAGTTGGGGTATTACAATATCTCCCCCTTGGGAACATTTGTCCTCGAATAAGGCTAACGAAACTGAGATGTTGAAAACTGAGGCTATAACTAGCATGCACAACTGAAAGCATGACTAAACTTATTTACAAATGCAAGAACTATCGAATGAATGGATATATAAAGATTAAACTTGGAATGAAAAGAGGTGGTCTGAGGAAACTTGTTACCTTGAAATAAATTTGTATCTGCAGTGAAAAGATGCGGGTACTTGGTTTGCATATCTGCTTCTGCTTCCCAAGTGGCTCCCTCAACGGATTGATTCTTCACAAGAACTTTGACTAAGGAAACTTCTTTGTTCCTTAGTCTATGAATTTGGAGATCAAAGATCTCGATAGGAATCTCTTCATAAGAGAGGATATCACGAATATCTATGCTTTCTAAGGGTACTACAACCGCTGGATCACCAATACACTTCTTTAACAAGGACATATGGAACTAGGGTAAACGGAGGAAAAATATGTAGGCAGCTCAAGCTCATATGCCACCTTCCTAACACGGTTCAATATTCTGAAAAGGCCAACATAGCGGGGACTAAGCTTCCTTTTTTTGCCAAATCTCTTCATCCCTTTCATAGGTGAAACTTTCAAATAAACTAAATCACCAGCTTCAAATTCAAGATCTCTTCTCCTCAGATCCGCATATGATTTTTGATGACTCTGAGCTATTTTTAACCTTTCTCGAATTAATTAGACTTTCTACATAGCTTCTAACACCACATCTGGCCCTATCAATACGACATCACCCACTTTGAACCAACCAATAGGTAATCTATATCTTTTCCCATAGAGAGACTTAAATGGGACCATCTGGATGCTAGCATGATAACTGTTATCGTAGGTGAACTCAATCAATGGAAAATGCTCATCCCAACTACCCTTGAAATTAAGCACACACTCTCTCAACATATCTTCTAGAGTTTGAATGGTCCTTTCTGCCTGACCATCCATCTGAGGATGAAAAGATGAAATAAGATGGGCTTGGGTTCCAAGACCCTTCTAAAAGGGCTTCCAAAAGTGAGAGACAAATTGAGTACCCCTATCTGAAATGATAGACGATGGAACTCCACGCAATCTAACCAACTCTCTAATATATAGATTAGCATAATCTTCAGCTAAGTAGGATGTATGAACTGGCAGGAAATGGGCTGATTTAGTCAACTTGTCTACTATGACCCAAATCGAATCATGACGACGTCATAAATGAGGTAACCCTATTACAAAATCTATGTTGATATATTCGCACTTCCAAGTGGGAATACTAAACTTTTGAAAAGTACCATCAGGCCTTTGGTGCTCTACCTTAGCCTGTTGACAAACTGAGCATTTAGCTACGAACTCTGCAATATCTTTCTTCATACCACTCTACTAATAGATCTCACGCAAATCTCAGTACATCTTAGTAGCACCAGGATGAATGGAATAATGGCTACCTTGTGCTTCATCCATAATCCACTATCACAATCTATTAATGCATGACACACAAAATCTATTTTGGTATCTCAATACACCATTTCTTTCTTAGGAGAAAACCTCTACCTTCTGACTTAAACTTAAATAGGATGGGATCTTGATCTTATTTCTCCTTCACCTCAGAAACTAAGGAAGATTCTGCACTACTCTACACCCAAACGCTACCCACAGCTAAATCAACTAAACGAAGACCCAATCTAGACAATCGATGAACTTCCCAAACTAACTCCTTCTTATCACTCTCCACATGAGAAACACTGGCCATAGACAGTCTACTAAGGGCGTCTGCCACAATATTGGCCTTGCCCGAATGATACAAAACACTCATGTCATAATATTTCAACAATTCTAGCTAACTTCTCTAACGAATATTTAACTCTCTCTCTGCAAACACATATTACAAACTTTTATGGTCCATAAAAACATCAATATGCACCCTATAAAGATAGCGCCTCTATCTTTTCAAAGCAGACACAACCGCGGGTAACTCAACATCATGAGTAGGATAGTTCTTTTTGTAAAGCTTAAGATGTCTAGAGGCATAGGCTATGACCT
Organism: Capsicum annuum; assembly: GCF_002878395.1. NCBI lineage: Eukaryota > Viridiplantae > Streptophyta > Magnoliopsida > Solanales > Solanaceae > Capsicum > Capsicum annuum. Next base: position 166,677,535 of record NC_061120.1, on the reverse strand, counting down.
TACCTCTCTGCATCAAAACTCAACTCAAACCAACTCAAGAGGCATCACAATAAACAATGAATCCATCTATACCATCAGGTAATGATAACACTAGGGCTGAAGTGAGTCGAGTCTTTAACTCCTAAAAACTCTTCTCTGAAGAATCTCACCACTGAAACTTAACTTTTTCTGATTCAATCGGTTCATAGAAGATGCAATGGACAAAAATCCCTCAGCAAGCCATCTATAATAGCTAGCGAAAGCCAAGAAACTTCTGATGTCTGGTGGAGAAATAGGTCTAGGACAGTTTCTCACTACTTCGGTCTTTTAGGGATCAACTCTAATGCCATAACTGGAAATAATATAATCGAGGAAAGCTACTGATATTAGACAAAATTCACACTTGTTGAATTTGCTGAAAAACTGATGATCTCTAAGAGTCTGCAACACAATTCTAAGATGGTCTGCATGATCATCCTTACTATGGGAGTAGTCAAGGATATTATCGATAAAGGCTATGAAAAATATGTCTAGGTACTGTTTAAATACTTGGTTTATCAAGTCCATGAAGATTGTTGGGGCATTTGTCAGTCCAAAAGACGACTAGGAATTCAAAATGACCATAACGGATTCTGAAAGCTATCTTCGGGATATCACATTCCCTTACTCGAAGTTGATGATAGCCGGATCTAACATCTATCTTAGAAAAATAGCTTAGACTTTGGAGTTGATCAAACAAGTCATTGATTCTAGGAATAGGATATCTGTTTTTAATTATGACTTTACTCAGCTGACAATAATCAATACACATTCACAAGGAACCATCTTTCTTACACACAAATAGGACAAGAGCACCCCATGGAGAAACATTGGGCCATATAAAACCTTTATCTAAGAGGTCTTTGAGTTTCTCCTTCAACTCTTTAATCTCGGCAAGAGCCATATGATATAGAGGAATAGAGATGGGCTGAGTATCAGCAAAAAGATCAATTTCAAATTCTACTTCCCTATCAGGAGGTACCCTTAGTAAATCTTTGGGAAACATATCAATAAATTCATTGACTACACAGACTGAATGAACTGGGAGAGTCTTAGACTTAGTTTCTTTAACTCGAGTTAGATAATTGATACACCCTTTAGATATCAACCTTTTATCCTTAAGATAAGCTATGAAATTGCTCTTGGGAGACACTAAATTGCTTTCCCACTCGAAAATAGGCTTATCAAGAAATTGAAACATAACTACTGGAGTGCGACAATCTTTGGATGCATAATAGGAATGGGGCCATCCATACCAAGAATAATATTAAAGTCAATCATATCTACCTCTATTAAATCTAACAATATGATTTTATGAAGAACAGTGATAGGACACTTTCTATAGATCTATTTGACAAAAACCAACTCACACACTGGAGTAGAAACTAAGAAGGACACAGGGATCTTTTCAGTACCTATTTAAAAAATAACTACAACTAGTGGGGTCACATAAGAGAAACTTAACCCACGGTCCAACAAAACATAAACATTAAGATGAAAGACACGAAGAATATTATTATAGACATCTAGGAGCTCTCCTGCTCTTGACAAGAAGGTAAAGGATAGAATCAATTCTGGCGTTAACCACCACTAGTACTAGATGATACGCCCTGATGAGGGATTGGGCGAGCTATGAGAGCTGGTGTACTAGTAGACTGAGTCTGGAGATTAACATCCCTGCTTCCTTGCTTAGCATATGGGCACTCCTTGATACCATGGCCCAACTGACCACATCCAAAGATAATCTTCTGACCCAATAAACTCTCACCAGGATGATTCTTACCATATCTTGCACATAAAGTATAACTAGGCCTTTCACCCATACTATTCTGAGATCTGGACATTGAAGTCTTACCCCACTGTTTTGCTGGGTTTTGGGTACGAAGGAAATAGCTGAAGATGGCATTGGCAAAGGCGGACAACTCTAAAACTGTGAACAATTTCCTCCTGCAAATATTGATTGACCACACTCAAACTGGCTAGTTCTAGCTTTCTTATTTCCTCTATCTCTTTTCTTTAACTTTTCTGCCTCAATTTGTTGGCATGAGTCATCAATCTAGCAAGATCTATATCTCTAATAAGCATGGCAGTCCTACACTCCTTAACTACCAATCTAGAAACTCCAGTAATAAACTTACTCATACTAGATCTAGTGTCAACTATCAACTCAGGAGCATACTTAGACAACTGGTTGAACTTAAGACAGTACTCTTTTACGATCATTGAACCCTATCTCATGTTCATGAACTCTTTAACCTTAGCTTCCCACAAGTCACGCGGGACAAACCTATCTATAAAAGCATCCTAAAATACCTGCCACTCATGGGACCTGCATTCTTACCCCTACCTTTCTTTCATATAACAACCCAATCACAAGCAACATCTTCAACCTATAAAAATCCAATTCTACACTCTCCTCTTAAGTAATATGCATAACTTAGGTGATCCTTTTCACCTCATCAAGATATAATTATAAGTCCTCACCTACCTTTGACCCAAAGAATTTGGGCAGATTCATTCTTATAAAGTTACGAAGTATGGATGTAGCTAAATCACCCTTTTGCTGATGCAGAACTATAGCCTGATTATTGGCCTGAACTTTGGCAGTCACAGCTTGGGCTAAAGCCTGAAAGGCAGATGAAAATTTGGTATGAGACATATTCTCATTCAAAGAATCAACAGGCAGGGGTGACTTGTTATTATTTTTGTGGGTATTAGCTTTGTAAGGAGGCATATTCTGTGATAAAAAAGCATGAATTAAAGTTGATAGAGATAGCTATAAGCACAATGAATTTTTAAATAAAAGAGATGATTTCCTAAAACACCTCGTAGCTTCTTGCTCATAAATATGGCGCGCTTTACACCCATGATCAAGACTCTACATAACATAACTTGTCTGAATCCCTAGGATTCTCTAAATACAATTACATAGCATGATCTGTCATAACCTATGCCTCAAGACAATTGTGGCCACATGGTAAAATTTATCCAACGCATGATCTGGATCTAGCAACAGTTATATTTTCCTTAAAGATATGGTGTAACTACTTGTATGGGATTCATGTTGAAATATATATGTACCACAAGATTTTTCGAAATCATCACAGGTAAGTTCGAGTGGTTAAAATGTAAGGCTCAATTCATGATTCATGTTAGAGTTGTCACTCAAGTTAGTCCTTATATGGAGAATGGGGTGCATGACATCCAAGTTTACATAGACCATGGTAAAGGCATTTCCTAACATTAAGCCTAAGCACATTGCTTTACATAGGTGAAAATGGGTGGCATGATGTGCACCGCACACCTTAATGTAGGTGATAAAATATGCGCCGCACACCTAAAGTTGTGTGATAACATGTGCGTCGCCCAAGCCTCTGCACATACTCACTGCCTCAACTGTACGATTCTACATACGTCGCACACCTCAAGTTGTGCGATAAAATGTGTGGCGTTCAAGCCTTCGCACATGCTCACTGCATCAACTGTGTGATTCCTTATGCGCCGCATACTTTAACTTGTGCGATAACATATGCACTGCACACCTTAACGCGTATGCCTACTATCTCACTTGTGCAATTCTTAATGTGATGCACACTTAAACATGTGTGATAATTTGTACGCCGCACACATTTCCAAATTCATCTTAGTATCCAACTCTTAATTGGGTCAACCCATCCCGAACACCACTCTTTAAATAGAGTGCATGCCCTAAATGCTCCAATTCACTACTATTTACCCCAAATCTATGAAAATCAATTGTCCTCTCAACATCCTTTGTCTTTCAAGCCTCGGCCTTGCTTCAAACCTCAAGAATTCTTCCTTTGTTTCTTCAATCCTCCATCTTTAAGGTAAGTTTTTCTTTCGTAATTCTTAGATATTGTGTCTTTATTGTTATAGTTAATTGATTTCTTGATGATTATAGATTAAAATATTGCCATAGCTTTGTAAAAGTGGTTTTGAAACTCTTAGGGAAGACGAACACCATTATTGTAGAAACCACCATTGTTGTAAATGATAATTTGACCTTTGAATATGTTATTGGTGGTTTTGTATAAATCATGATGTATTATGGGTATTGAGGTGTTGAATTCACCTTGTTTTGTGAGCATGATGTTGATAGAAATGTAAGAATGTGATGACATTTTTGTACTGTGATAAGTTGAAGTTGTAAAGGATAATTTTGTTCAACAAGGGTTTTATCAAAACAAAATTAGTGAAATTGGTGGTGTGAAGGAATTAATTTGGTGAAACAATTGTGTTGTGCCATGTGAAAAGTTGAATTGCATTTGTTTGTGGACCGTGAAGGGTTAATAGAATGAAATTGTGAGTTGAAAATGTGTTAAGAATGTGTGAATAATGCCAAAAACTAAGATCAAAGTGTATGTCGGCAAAGTCTGAGTACCCGACAACACCACTTACTTAGGCTATGCTAACAAATTAAGTGTGGGGTGGTGATTTCACTATCCTCTTCTTAATTGTAGTGAGTTTTATTAAGTGTGACTAATATGATTTTATAATGCACTCAGGTGATATGGCTCCCAAAGGAAACCAGGACAAAGATAAAGCATCTGCATCTCAGAAAGGACAAAAAAGAGCAAGAAAGGAAAAATCTGCTTCTTCCTCTCTTCAAGTGCCTTGATGCACTTTTGGTATTAAATGGGTCTTAGAGGAGGATGGTCAGGAGTGGTACAAGAATAATAAAGTAAATAGATATGTGCAACTATAGCTAATTAAAAAGGAGAGTTTGGTGAGGCACTGCCCTCGTATTATGGCTAGGATCACGGAACTAAAACTTGACTTCATCTTCCAAGATATGGATGAGTGCAATCTAGATTAGACTCGGGAGTTTTATGCTAATTGGTCCCCAAAGACTAGAGGCAGTGAAGTGAAAATTTGAGGGAAAATCCTACATCTGACAGCAAACTTATTCAACTCTTTCTTGCGCACTCCAAACGTGGATTACTCCAAGTTAAATGTCACAACCAGAACCAGGGCCCTGGCCGTGACGGACATCCCAAACCATGAAGGCCCGAGAGACCTTCTAACTTGTAATCATATACACCATTCATATATAAATAGGAAATGCAGAAATAAAATCTTCTATGAAAACATGGTCATAATCTAAATTTAGTTTAAAAATGAGGAATAAAATCCAATATCAACTAAACACCGTCTGAAAACTGTCTGCGAAATCTCTACTACATAATCAAATAACAACTATCTGAAAACTGGAACAAGGCACCCAGTAGACCAAAACTATAATAAATAATAACTATCTAAAAGAAACTAGGCATTCTGAAATATAGAAGGCTCACCAACTGGTACTCTTCACTCCTGTCTGATGAAATCTACTACTTATCAGGACCCCTAGACTGTCCCTCGGAACCTGGAGGGAGGAGGGTCAATACAGATGTACTGGCATGCAGAGGAATCTAAAATAAATCTTTTATATAAAGAAAATAGTTGAGAGATATTCATAAACATCATGAAAGATATAAATTCAAAATACATGGGCAGTTCTGATAATTATAAAACCTTTCTATCAATGCAGTTTTTCTGACCTTTGTATTACTTCTAAGGCAGGTGGCACTCCCCTACAAGTATGATATTCCACAGGCTATATGGAATCTGCCATTGACTCGACGGGGAAGCCCCCAACTCGAGTGTTCCGCAAGAGTTAGAGTGTCTGAGTCTGATACGCCACAGGACACTAGGCCAGCATATAATAATATACCCGGACCGACAAATCACGGTTTTAGGCAATGACTTGTTTGAACTCATACCCTCTTCGGGGAACCACCTAAGATCTCTTTATGCCTAATTTTATCTTGTTCTGAATCATGAATTATTCTAGTTTCAATATCTGAAAAATCTGATTTCAAGCATGCATTCTACTCTATTCTGAATTACTATGGCATTATCTAAATTGATGTCATCACACCAAGACCTGCAAGTATTATTTAAGAGCCATAATGCATCATGCATGATTCTTTAACTAAAACTCAGTTCAAATCATCCAATCATGCAATTAGTATAAGAGATTTCATGTTCCAAAAACATAAGTCAAAACTATGCAAAAATTCTCATCCTTTCCATGAACAAGTGGTGGTCATGTAATCTTTACAAACCATGTAACTCTTTTCATTATATCAACATAAACTACCCTCTCTTTTGAAATCAAAATCATAATCCAAATACAACAATACTTAATGCATTTCATATAATGCTTTTCAAGATGCATTCAAAACAACCCATAACATATGATAAGTAAAGAAAAATCATAACAAGAGAGGAATTTTTCATGAGTCATGCTCTCAATTCAATCATAAACCTGAAAACACATGCTTAAATATATATATATATATATATATATATATATATAACTCCAAATCACTTTGGGGGGAGGCCTAAAGGCCCAAACAATATCATCAATTCTTCTAAAAGATGAATTTATTCATAAATCCAAAACTCTTTTCTTAAAAACATGATTTCTATGCCCTTGAGATTTTAGGAAAAACCCCACGTACCTTTAGAAGCTTTTGAATGAACTCTATCTTTTGGGATGCTATACATACGATTGATGGGTGAATCTTGTAGCCCTCGCAATAGGTATCCCAAATCTTGAATTATTTTTGAATTTCTTCGATAGAATTTTGAGGAATCTTGATTTTTGTTTTGGGACTAAAGGGTGTTGTTCTTGAGAATTTTGAAGATAATAACCACATTTTGGTCAATTGAGATTAAAATCCCGTGTTTAAGATGTTAAAGGGGTGGTTAAAGGAGAAAAATTCCCCTAAGGAAACAAACAAGGTCGCAGCTGTCCCTCAGTTGACAGGCTGATAGGCTGAAGTAAATTAGCCATAAATTCTTACTTAGATGTTGGATTTGGATGAAATCAATTGCATTGGAAATAAGACTCAAAGTTATTTCATTTGATATATAGCAGCTCTCCCAGTTTATTATATACAGGAAGTTATGATCATTGTAATTTGACCCTGAAATTGGGACCTGAAATGCGCCCAAAATTGGGGAGCATTTCAAACCAGAGAGTTAAGCCCCTGAAATGCGTCCAAGACGTACTATTGACTTGCCCCATCGTATATCAATAAAAAATAAAGATACGGAGGTTGGAAAGGTCGAAAATAAAATCTCCGAAGTTTGGAAACTCAAAATGATTCTAAGTCCCTTTTTACACTTAGAAAAAAATTTCTACTCTTTTGAATTCTATGAGTATACTACTAGGAGCTAACACGTAGAGGATTCTTGCGGGGTGTTACAATGATGATTCGATTTCTAGTTTGAAAATGAGGGGTGTTACATTATCTCTCCCTTTTAATTATTCATCCCTGAATGATGGGTAGGAATGTGGAAGTCTTTAGGATATGGAATAACACGGACATAATGTGTCCTTTAAGAAAGGATATATCTGATCTGAAATATTTAAACTTTTATCATGAAATTGAATTCTGAGCTGACTTGACTTTACTTGCTTCAAGAAGTTGATTCATGTTGAGAGTTTAGGATATCCTTGGAGTGTTCATGATCCAATCATACACATTAAATTGGGAAGTGATAACTTATGCAAGTACGAATCATGAAGCAACAAGACTTAAATCGTACCAGGGTATTATACTGCCTGAGCTAAAATACTTGGAAGTATATAAGATTATGCTCTGAACTCTTATGAACTGAGTCATGACTAAATAGCTGAATCTGAAACATTATGCTTGGATTGAACTAAATTTGCAATTTACATGGATAGAATAGATTATCTCTTGGGATGTTCATACGCCTGAGACTTCGGATAGTAGGACTGGGTGAAAAGGTGGAAAACCACTGTAACTTGTCTACCTAATTATTAGACTGAATTACTGGTTATACAGATTGAATTATACTAGGCCCTTATACTTAACTGGAGTATCTCTTCAACACTTTTCCTAAAGAAGTTCTAGTAGCATTCGGGAGCAAAGAATCTAGGGCATGAGTTACACAAGACACCCAACTAAGGAATCACAACAGTGAAACTACTCTATAGCATGGAATATAGACATATAACTCATAAACTAGGAAAGAATTACCAGGCCTTAGGCAATGCAACTTCTTACTTTCAAGCTTAGCGCACTTCTCAAATACTCCCTTAACTATATTATTCCCTTTAAATACCATACTCATTTGATTCAACTTAGAATTCTTATATGGGCATTGATAAATCTTTCTACTAATGCCTAAAGTAACATAAGTCCGCTCACCATGATCAAGCCTAACTTCAAATTACAAAATACAACATGCCACACCACGATACTAGTCTAAACCATATGATTCAATCTTCTATATATATATATATATATATATTTAGAGATCACTCCCTAAGCATATCGTGCCTTACCACTTCAATGACTAACTCTGATCTCTTACTATGGATTCATTAGCGC
>NC_061120.1:166639800-166666085 GCF_002878395.1 Capsicum annuum | reverse complement strand
CCACTTCAATGACTAACTCTGATCTCTTACTATGGATTCATTAGCGCATATTGCGTTCCTCTACTTAAATCTCAACATGTCATTCAAGCCTATCTTTATAACCATATATGAACTCCAAGGCAAACACCCATAAGGACATACTTCACATATTTTCTAATCCACTATGAATATAACTCCCACGTGCTACCCCAAGAACATACACACATAAATTTCCACTAACCATCATATATATCAAAGACTTGGCCCCAGATATTACTTCACACTTATGGCCTGATCTAAAATAAGCATACTATGATCTTCCATTAACAAGAAACATTTACTCATCACCACTATCATCACATAAGGAGGAGTCACTAAAAGGTTAGAACATAAGACCTTGAAGTACAGGAGGATATTATACTAGACTTGACCCTTAACTGAGGTCGAAGGAATAGAAAATCAACATCAGGGATTCATCAAAGTTATCTGAATTGGGGCATACATGACTATAAGATGAATCTCATCAATCATAAAGAGTATAGCATGAATTATAGGAACTGAGCACACTATAAAGCATAAATACATGAGTCAAGAGCTGCATGACCTCAATTTGAAGTTCATAACATATGGAATGTGATTCCGACTACTGAATGAACTGGAACTCCTCATTTTAGAATTGAAAAAGCATGTGATTCTATATCATATACTTGAACATGAACTATGATCATGGAACTAAAATGTAAGGCATAAGTAGGTATTAGGATCACTGAAAAATACTGAGATAAGAATGGGTTGAGTCTCACCCTTACTTTCTGATGTTCTATATCATACTGACATCACTACTAAAATCTGAGAGCCTAACTTGGTTACTTGTTCTATCATGTCCCCCTTAGCTTTAAGTCATCATCTTAAGTTCGAGAGATACCTTACTAGACTCTAAACTAAACTACACTCACTGCACTTTGGGGTCTGGAATATGACAATACATGTAATTAATAGAACTTAACCCGAATGGCTACACCTGGAAGGGGAAAACCCACTGCTAATCCTACCTTCTGAGATACACTCTATCTTTCTATAGCCCCAATAGTCAATCACATAATACTTGAACAATTACTAACTTTGAATCCTTGTGAGTATTCCCATAGTCAGAGTACACACCCTATAGCGCTTCAACTCTTATTTTTGTCGGTTCAACCTTCAAAAATTCAAACTTAGATTATAATACTTAATCATGGAAATCACCAAGCCTTTGATGAATCATAGTACTAGTATTTCTCCACCTAGAAACTCAATGATACTACTATGTCCACTAGCCACATATAATATGTAATAGTCTTAGAAAATGCCGCAACTCCATATCACCTTGGGCATACCTCTACCTCATATATACAACATCATGCTTTGTTAATAATCAAATAAACTTAATCTATTGCATACACCATTCAAGCCTATTAGATCACTTCCATATAACTAGTATCATTAACCAAGAAATCATCACATACACCTTTATGGACATCAACTGTTCAAACTTAATGTCTAGTGCTAAGCATGATTTACAACCTAACCTGACACATAATCTCACAAAACATTCATCATTAATCTTAAGCTACTATTCTTACATCCATATCCTATATTAAATTCAAGCCAATAGTCTAGCATCAATCATCTACCACCAATAAAGAAGGAAACATAATATCCTAGTCCATCAAATTGGGACATTCTATCCAAATACCTAAAAAATCTACTACATACCTTCTCACAAGTAGTACTAGTTTACAACTACCAATAAAAAGAAGGTCAAGGGGGGTAAAGTCACATAATAGACATGGTCAACCTTAATCTTATATTATAACCCCATACAATCTTATCTACTTATATGGCTTTCTCATATCACACTTACTTACCCAAGCGTATATTTAGACTACCTTCAAATTCCACAAACAACCATGAGTTTATAATTATAACTAACTGGGTCATCTAGCCATTGTCATACTTCAAGCAGACAACAATTTACCTCAACTAATAACTCTCTCTACCTTCTACTAAACTAACACCCAAAGACATATCACTTTATTACCAACTCAATCTCATGCGAAAATATTCGACTATACATATATTCAACCAACACAAGAATAACAAGTTGAATAACAAGTTGCTAGTGAATCAAAATAGGCCTCACACGGCTTCACTAGACTTTGATTTTTGTGTTTTGAACAAGAAAATGAAATGAATAACAAAGAAACTATGCTAGTGAATCGAAAGAGCCCCGGACGGCTTCACTATACTTTGATTTTTAAAAAAAAAAAATGCTATGATAACAAGATTACATACTACAAGAGATAGAAAATTGACACACAATATTCAATGATCTAAGGATACACATCTGACTCTGTATAAATAAAAATCTGAGCCAAACTCTTCCCCCACAGACATGCTACTAGCTACCACATTAGTCTATCACTATAAAGTAGTAAATCATCCTCAAACATCGGTTATTTAACTAAAATATTTATTTACAAAAAAGTCACCCTCACTCTGACTTCTAACTTTGTGACTTCATATCATCAACCTCTTAGTCTAATCTCTCTACTAATAGGTCATGACATCGACTCTTTAACTTATACTACTAATCGGGTGGAAATACAGTTCCAATATTTTGCTACACATTCTTCCCTCTGAAGTATGACATCTGCAACATAAATTTTTAAAAAGATATGGAATACTCTTAATACCGCAGGCTGAAAAGCATGATTTTATCAGAATCAAAGTTCACACAAAAATCAATACACTCTGAAGAACTAACGGACTCTTCTCAAGTCCTTGCAAAATTTTAAACTCTTATATGGCTCAATCAGAAAGGACTATACCATTTAGACTCTAAACTTCTGCACTTGAATCACCCAAATAACGAGACATATCTGGGCACATCAAAGTAAGGAAAGAATTGGGATAACTTTACTTTCGTATGGGCGACACCATAGCACGAATTAGAGTATGAAAGAGGAACATTCTGGCTCAATAGCATGAACTGGAACATGAAGAAAGAGAAACATTCCTAAACTCCTAGTAGCCTCCTACTTATAAGTGTGGCACGTTACACACCCATAAATAAGAATCTATCGACGTGATTTCGCAGATACCCTAGGACCATGAACCACACTTTGATACCAAGTTTTTCATGACCCAAACCAGGGCCCTGGCCATGATAGATATCCCAAACTATGAAGGCCCAAAAGCCCTTCAACTTGTAATCTATACACCATTCATATATAAATAAGATATACAAAAATAAAATCTACTACAGAAACATGGTCATAATCTAAATTTAGTTTAGAAATGAGGAATAAAATCCAATATCAACTAAACACATCTGTGAAATCTCTACTACATCATCAAATAACAACTGTCAGAAAATAGGGACAAGGCTTGTAGTAGACCAAAACTATAATAAATAATAACTATTTGAAAGAAACTACACCTTCCGAAATATAGAAGGCTCACAAACTGGTAATCTTCACTCTTGTCTGATGAAATCTACTGCTTATCAGGACCCCTAGACTGTGCCTCAAAACTTAGAGGGAGGACAATACAGATGTACTGGTACGTAGAGCAATCCAAAATAAAGCTTTTATATAAATAAAATAGTTGAGAGCTAGTCATAAACATCATGAAAGATATAAAGTCAAAACACACGGTCATTTCTAATAATCATAAAACCTTTCTATCAATGCAATTTTTTTTACCTTTGTATTACTTCTGAGTTAAGTGGCACTCCCCTACAAGTCTAATATTCCACGGGCTATATGGAATCCTCTATTGACTCAGAGAGGAAGCCCCCAACCCGAGTGTGCTGCAAGGGTTGAAGTGTCAAAGTTTGATATACGATAGGATACTAGGCTAGCTTATAATAATATACCCGAATTGGCAAATTATGGTTTTGGGTAATGAGTTGTCAGAACTCATTCCCTCTTCAGGGAACCACCTAAGTTATCTTTATGCCTAATTTTATCCTATTTTGAATCATGCATTAGTCTAGTTTCAACATTTAAAAAATCTAATTTCAAACATTCATTTTATTCTATTCTGAATTACTATGGCTTTATCTGAATTGGTATCATCACACCAAGACTTGCAAGTCCTATTTCTGAGCCATAATGTATCATGCATTATTCTTTCACTAAAACTCAATTTAAACCACCCAAACATGCAATTAGTTTAAGAGATTTCATGTTCCAAAAACATAAGTCAAAACTATAGAAAAAATCTCATCCTTTCCATGAACAAGTGGCGGTCATGTAATCTTTACAAACCATGCAACTCTTTTCATTATATGAATATTTTCAACATTTATCAACATATACTACCCTCTCTTTTGAAATCAAAATCATAATCCAAATATAACAATACTTAAGGCATCTCATATAATGCTTTTCAAGATGCATTCAAAACAACCCAAAACATATGATAAGTAAAGAAAAATCATAACAAAAGAGGGATTTTTCATGAGTCATGCTCTCCATTCAATCATTAACCTTAAAACACATGCTTACATATATATATAAGTTCAAATCACTTTGGGGGGAAGGCCTAAAGGCCAAATCAATATCATCAATGCTTCGAACGATGAGTTTATTCATAAATCTGAAACCCTTTTCTTAAAAATATGATTTCTATGCCCATGAGATATTAGGAAAAACCCCACGTACCTTAAATTAGAAACTTTTGAATAAACTCTAAATTTTGGGATGCTATACATACGATTGATGGGTGCATCTTATAGCCCTCACAATGGGTATGCTGAATATTGAATTATTTTTGAATTTCTACGGTTGAATTTTAAGAAATCTTGATTTTTCTTTTGGGACTTAAGGGCGTTGTTCTTGAGAATTTTGAAGATAATGACCATAGTTTGGTCATTTGAGATTAAAATCCCGTATTTAAGATGTTAAAGGGGTGGGTGAAAGGACTTAAACACCCTTAAGAAAACAAACAAGGTTACAGTTGTCCCTTAGTTGACAAGCTAAGAGGCTGAAGTAAATTGGGCATAACTTTTTACTCAGATGTTGGATTTGGATGAAACCAATTGCATTGAAAAGAATACTCAAAGTTACATCACTTGATATATATAATCTCTCCCATTTCATTATAGAAAGGAAGTGATGATCATTGGCAATTGACCCTGAATTTTAAAATACGCCTAAAATGCGGGAGCATTTTAAACCAGTGAGTTATGCCATTAAAATGTGCCAAATATGCACCCAGAGTGTGCCCAAGATGTACTATTGACTTTCTCCATCGTATATCAATAAAAAAATCAAGAAATAAAGGTTGCGAAGGTCAAAAATAAAATCCCCAAAGTTTGGAAACTCAAAATGATTCTAAGTCCCTTTTTACACTTAGAAATAAATTTCTACTCTTGTCAATTCTATGAGAATACTCCTAGGAGCTAACACATAGAGGATTCTTGGGGGGTGTTACAATAATGATTCGATTTCTAGTTCAAAAATATGGGGTGTTTGTAATACCCCGAGATTTATAGTTCAAAAATGTGGGGTGTTTGTAATACAATGATGAAATGGGTGAAGATATTTGGGAAGAAAGGAAAGCTTAGTCCCCGATATGTTGGTCCATACAGGTTTCTTAGCTGTCTTGGGAAAGTAGCTTATGAGGTGGATTTACCCGCGGAGCTTTCTAGTGTTCATATGGTATTTCATGTTTCTTTTCTTAAGAAATGTATTAGTGATTCTGTCGTGGTTGATTCTTTCAAAAGCTTAGATATTCAAGATAGCCTTTCATTCGAGGAGATTTCGGTTGAGATTTTGGATTTTCAGATCTGTAGGCTAAGGAATAAAGAAGTTCCTTTAGTTAAAGTGCTTTGGAGAAATCAATCTATTGAGAGTGCTACTTGGGAAGCCGAAGCTGATATGCGAGCCAAGTACCCTCACCTCTTTTTTGTGAGTTTGGAGTGAGCAGAAGGTATCATTCTTTCTTAATTCTGCCCCCTTCTTATTAAAGATTCAGCAGTGCGTCTACTTTCATCATGAAATCATGCATTTTCTATAGTATTCAAAGGTATAGAGTGAATTAAGTCTTTTGAGTGAGTCTTTCCAGCTATATGTCCTTATTTTTTTCTTGTTCTTAGCCTATCTGGCAATATTTGAGGATGAATGTTTCCAAAGGGGAGATATTGTAATACCCCGAGATTCTAACCAATAGTGCCGCCATGACTCAATCCCATGAGAAATAAATTATAGTGTTTTGGTTGTTTTTTAGTTGAGGGTAATGTGTATTAAGGCTTTAAAGATGTCCTAATCATTGGGCGAATCAAAACATTCTTTACTGATTGAATTCTTGAGAGGATTTTGGCATAGTCAACTTCAAATGAGCATATCTCTAGTTGTACTACTAATTATTAAGCTCATTACCTACAAAAAGATATATAATTGAATTATCTTTCCAACGATACTAATTTCGTTAAAATTTGATATCGTAGCAAAGCGTTATGCTTATTTACTCCAGCGTGTCAGCCTGGAAAATGCGTGATGACCTTTTGTGATGGCTTGTCACAAAATGTTGTCACCTTAAGGCAAAAATTCATAAAATCCACCCTTTTTATGACGACAATTCATGATGGCTTATCACGTGCCTAACGGCTTGTCACGGATGTCGTCAGCTATTTTTTTCAGCAATTGATAGACAATTTTTGCAAAGGTATTTTGGTCATTTCCCATTTTTGGAGGCCTCTATATATATATGATAATCCTCATCCAAAACCTAATTTTTTTCATTTCTATCTTCCAATTCTCTTGAGAAATATATCTAGGGTTTTATTTAAGGAAATTAATCTTTCAAAAATCATCCATAAATCTTCAAGATTCCTTCAAGAATCAAGTTCCTCATAGAGTGGGCTTCAAGATTTTTTTTTATTATTATTACTTGTGTGAGTAAAGTCTCAAGCACTAGAGTTCAACCAATTTCAAAGATTAAGGTATGTGGGGTTTTGAACAAGGGCAATTCTTTCGTTCTTGTGCTCAAAGCTTTGATTTTTATTATGGATTTATATGATTTTGCAAGTGGGTTTATACCCAAATTACTTCATCATGAGATTATGAGAATATAAATTGTTCAAGATTTGTTATACATGATTATTTTACAATTTCCAAGTTATGACTTGATATTTAATATTGTTAATTTCATGTTCCTACTGTGAGTTGGTATTTCAAGTGCTTTCAAGATATGTGTCAATCTTTAAGCTTTATTATGACAAATTAGATTATTGAGTATATTGATTTATGAGAATTGAGTTGTTACAATGAGTCTTGATATTTCCTCAATGTTATTGATGTTGCCATGACTTAATGAATTGATGCATTTTGATATTAAGAAAGATTGATTTGAGTCGTGTTAGGAATCCACAAATTGATTATGATTTAATAAATGAGAAAGAGATTTGATTTGCTCTTCATGATAAACCATTGTGATGTTTGTGGTAGATTTCCTAATGCGTTCTGAGCTTGTGTCTGGGAGTAGTATTTAGCACCGAGTGAGAAATATGCTATTTCCCCGAAACTACGTGCCATCGTAGGATTGATATTGATACAGAGGCCGAGTATGAGATTGTGATCACTAAATTGAGGTTGTACTCCCTGGAAAGAGTACGACGCTCCTGCCAATGTGGGGTTCTCTCCTTAGGAGGGCAAATCGTTGGAGTCCATGTAGCTCACATGGTTTATGTTAGTTATAATAACCTCCCATGTCCATAAGAGTTGAGTTTCATGAATTACAGAGTCACTTCGAGTCTTGAGTTGAAGAGTTGAGTTATTTATGATGATTTATGAGGTTTTTATCATATGATTTATTTACGATGAGATCATGAAAAGTATATTTCAATCTAACTCAAGCCAAGTGATCCATCATTCTACATATGCATATTTTCATGAAATGGATGATGATATTTACATTGTTACATGCACCCCCACATACTCAGTACATTCTAAAGTGTTGACCCATATATTTTCCTATGGGATACATTTTCTCATAATGTAGGTTCAGATACTCAACCGTGCTAGCGATATTCGGGTGCCTCTTTTCATCTGCTCAGTAGTGAGTCCTCATGGTTCGAGGACCGTGTTTATATTTTTGTGATACTATTTTTTTGTTATGGCTTTCAGTACTATTTGAGTCAGTTGGGGGTTTGTCCTAATGTCTCCTTGATTTTGATGTATAGAAGCTTTGTCAGACTAACGGGTTGGTATGTACAGAATTTCAGTATTTTGGATTGTACAGGCTAGTTTCTTATCTTATTCCAGTATGTTTATAATATGTCATTCTCTCTTATATTAGCATGACTATTTTCAAAGTGAATTCTATAAGTGATGATAGTTTTAGAGGGTTAGCTTGAGGCTGCATGTGGCCTTAAGCACCTTGTGACATCTGGGGATAGGATCTTAGAGCGTTACAAGCGTGGTATCAGAGCCTAAGGTTTAAATAGTCCTAGGGAGTCTGACAAGCCACGTTACATAGAGTCTTGATCATTGGTGTATAGCACGCCAAATCTATGAGCAAGAGGGTATTGGACGTTTTAGGAAAAGTCGTTTCTTTCTTTCTAAAGTTTATCGTGCCTACAACTATCTCTTTATCTGCGATTAACCCATACTCTCTTATAATAGAAAATGCCTCATTGTTGAGATTTTAGAAACAACGAGAAACCTTAACCTGTTGATCCCCTGAACGAGCATGTGTCACATACAAAATTTCGGGCAGTTTTTCAAACTCTAGCCCAAGCAGTTACCGCCATACTCAAGCTAATACCCAGGCTACTGTTCTGCCTTCTCAAGATAATAATTCTACTACAGCTCAGGTTTATGACTTTATGTGGATTAATCCGCCTGATTTCTATGTGTCAAAGGTAGGTGAAGACCCATAGATATACTTGGATGAAGTAAGAAAGATCACCCAAATTTTGCACATGATTGAGGAGGAGAGTGTTGAACTGATTGCCTATCAAATGAAAGACGTTGCATATGATTGGGTGGAAATGTGGAGGGAAAGTAGAGGGGAGGATGCCACTCTCATGACTTGGCAGTTATTCTAGGATGAGTTCTTAGACAGATTTTTTCCTCTTGAGATAAGGGAAGCAAAGATAGAGGAATTCATGAATTTAAGACAAGGCTCCATGACTGTTAAGGAGTATTACTTTAGATTCAATCAGTTTTCAAAATATGCACCTAGTATGATGGCTAACACCAGGACCATTATGAGTAAGTTCATGACCGGTGTGTCAAGTTACATTGTAAAAGAGTGTAGATCTGCTATGCTTAATAGGGAGATGGACCTTTCTCGGTTGATGATACATGCCTAACAGATTGAAGTTGATAAGGTGAAAGAGAAGGAAAGAGTAAGAAAAAGAGCTAAATCAAAGTAGCAGGGATTCGGTCAGTTTAGATTCTATGGAGGGGACTGCCCTCAATTCCAGTGACATCCATTTATGCCCGCACCTTTCTCAGTTAGTGCTCCCACACCTTGAAGCAGGCAGGAGTAAGGGAATATGCCTATCGCATCCAGGTCTCAGGAAAGTATAAGTAACAGACCTCGTTCTCCTTCATGTGCCAAGTATGGTAGAGATCATTTTGGTAAGTATTTTGTTGATCAGAGAGGTTGCTTTGGTTTTGGAAACTTAGGCCACTGACTTAGAGATTGTCCATATGCTAGACAGGGGAGTCAAGATGGTCATCCCCATAGTCAGGCTACCAATGCCCCCGCTCTCGTAGTCCGCCCAATTTCTTCTCAGGACGTCTCTTTCAGTACTTCTGGCGATTTATGCCAGAATTGCTTCTATGCTATAACACCTCGCTAGGAGCAGGAGGATTCTCCAGATGTTGTCACTGGTATGCTACCTGTCTTTCATTTTGATGTGTATGTATTGATGGACCCCGATTTGAGTTTCTCTTATGTGACACCTCTTGTTGCTATAAATTTTGACATGGACCCTGAATGGATTCCTGAGCCTATTTTGGTTTCTACCCTGGTAGGAGAGTCTGTTATTGCTAAGCGAGTGTATAAGAAGTGTCCTGTTACTGTCCTTCATCGGGTCATATGTGCTGATTTGATTGAGCTAGATATGGATGATTTTGACATCATTCTGGGTATAGATTGGCTTCACTCATACTATGCGTCTATAGATTTTTATACCCGAGTGGTCAAGTTTTAGTTTCCTAACGAGCCCGTATTTGAGTGGTTCAGGAGTTTTGTAACTCTGAAGAGCCATTTCATATCCTACCTCAAATCTAGGAAGTTGATTTCCAAGGGTTGTATCTATCATCTAGTTCGAGTTAAAGACCTCAAGTCCGAGACTCTGACTACTCAGTCAGTTAGCATTGTTAATGAATTTCCCGATGTTTTCCTGGAAGACCTTTCAGGGGTCCCACCTAATAGAGAAATAGAATTCAGGATTGATCTACTTCCCGGTACTCAGCCTATTTTTATCCCTCTATACCGTATGGCTCCCGCATAACTTAAAGAGTTGAAGGATAAAATCAAAGACCTCTTAGAAAAAGGCTTTATCAGACCCAGTGTTTCCCCATGGGGTGCACCTGTTCTATTTGTGTGGAAGAAAGATGGTACATTATATATGTGCATTGACTACCGTCAACTCAACAAGGTAACTATCAAGAACAAGTACCCTCTTCCAAGAATCAATGATTTATTTGATCAGCTACAGGGTGTAAGTTATTTCATAAAGATAGACCTTAGATCCGGCTATTATCAGCTTAAAGTAAGAGAGTGTGATATTCCAAAGACAGCTTTCTGAACTCGCTATGGTCATTTTGAGTTACTTTTCATGTCCTTTGGGTTAACCAATGCTCTAGTGTCTTTCATGGATCTTATAAATCGAGTATTCAAGCTGTATTTGTATTTGTTTATTATTGTGTTCATATATAATATTCTTGTATATTCCTGAAGTGAGAATGACCATGCGGATCATCTTCAAATTATGTTGGAAATCCTTAGAGCTCATCAATTATTCGCTAAATTTAGCAAGTGTGAATTTTGGTTAAGGTCAGTTTCTTTTCTAGGTCACATTGTTTCCGTTGAAGGCATTAGAGTCGATCCCCAAAAGACAAAAGCTGTAAAGAATTAGCCTGGACCTACCGCCCCATCTGACATTAGGAGTTTCTTGGGTTTAGCTGGTTACTACCATCGTTTTATTAAGGGATTCTCTTCTATCACATCTCCCATGACCCGGTTGACCCAAAACAAAGTTAAGTTCCAATGGACAGATACCTGTGAGAAGAGTCTTTAGGAGTTGAAGACTCAACTCACTTTAGCCCCAGTGTTAGCTTTAACCGATGGTACTGATGGTCTTGTGGTGTACTGCGATGCTTCTAGAGTTGGTCTAGGTTGTGTGTTAATGCATAGGGGTAAAGTTATAGCTTATTCCTCTAGACAATTAGAGCCTCATGAGAAGAATTACCTAATCCATGATCTTGAATTAGCAGCTATAGTTTTTACTTTGAAAAGCTGGAGACATTATTTGTATTGTGTTCATGTTGATATGTTTACTGATCACAAAAGCCTACCGTATGTGTTTACTCAGAGGGAGTTGAACCTTAGACAAAGAAGATGGTTAGAGTTGCTAAAAGACTACAATATGAGTGTGATGTATCACTCAGGCAATGCCAATGTTATGGAAGATACTCTTAGAAGGTTGTCTATGGGTAGTATTGCTCATATAGAGAATGATAAGAAAGAATTAGCTTGTGATGTGCATAATTTGGCTAGGTTGAGTATTAGATTGCTTGATTCCGCTGAAGGGAGTATGTTAGTTCAGAGTAGTTATGAGTCCTCTTTGGTCCCGAAGGTAAAGGAGAAGTAGGATAGGGATCCTAGTTTGGTCAGGCTGAAGGAATCAGTAAAGGACCAAAAGGTAAAGGTTTTCTCCCAAGAGGGAGATGCTGTGTTGAGATTGCAAGGTAGACTGTGTGTTCTGAATGTTAATGATTTGAGGAAGAGAATTATGGTTGAAGTACATGGTGCATGATATTCTATTCATCCCGATGATACTAAGATGTACTGTGATTTGCGGGAAATCTATTGGTGAAACGGTATGAAAAAAGACATAGCAGGATTTATAGAAAAGTGTTCTACTTGTCAACAAGTTAAGGTAGAGCACCAAAGGCCCGGTAGTGTAATGCAAGAGTTTAGCATTCCTACTTGGAAGTGGGAAGAAATAAATATGGATTTCGTAATTGGTTTGCCTCTTTCTTATCATCGTCATGATTTGATTTGGGTTGTTGTAGATCGGTTGACTAAATCAGCTTATTTCTTGCTAGTGCATTCATCTTATACAGCTAAGGATTATGCTAAAGTGTATATCCATGAGTTAGTTAGATTGTATGGAGTTCCTTTGGCTATCATCTCTGATAGGGGTACTCAGTTTACTTCCCAGTCTTGGAGGGCTTTTTAGAAGGGTCTCGGTACCCAAGTTCATCTAAGTTCTACTTTCCATCCGTAGACCGATGGTCAGGTGAGAGGACCATTCAGACTTTGGAGGACATGTTGAGGGCATGTGCGCTTGATTTCAAAGGTAGTTGGGATGAGCACTTGCCATTGATCGAATTTCTGTATAATAATAGTTTCCATGCTTGTATTCAGATGGCCCCGTTCAAATCTTTGTATGGAAGAAGATGTAGATCACCCATAGGTTGGTTTGAAGTAGGAGAAACAGTTGTGATTGGGCCTGATGCTGTGTTCGAAGCTATGGAAAAAGTTAAGCTGATTCGAGAAAGATTAAAAACTGCTCAAAGTCGTCAAAAGTCGTATGCGGATATGAGAAGAAAAGATCTTGAGTTTAATGTTAATGATTGGGTTTACTAGAAGGTTTCACCCATGAAAGGGGTGAAGAGATTTGGGAAGAAGGGAAAGCTTAGTCCCCGTTATGTTAGTCCATACAGGGTTCGATCCATACAGGGTTCTGAGCCGTGTTGGGAAAGTAGCTTATAAGGTGGATTTACCCGTGGAGTTTTCTAGAGTTCATCTGGTATTTCATGTTTTTATGTTTAAGAAGTGTATTGGTGATTCTGTCGTGGTTGATTCTTCCAAAATCTTAGATATTCAGGATAGCCTTTCATTTGAGGAGATTCTGATTGTGATTTTGGATTTTCAGATCCATAGGCTAAGGAACAAAGAAGTTCCTTTCGTTAAAGTGCTTTGACAAAATCAATCTGTTGAGATTACTACTTGGGAAGCCTAAGCTGATATGCGAGCCAAGTACCTTCACCTTTTTTTTATGAGTTCGGAGCGAGCAGAAGGTATCATTCTTTCTTAATTCTGCCCCCTTCTTATTAAAGATTTAGCAGTATGTCTACTTCATCACGAATTCATGCATTTTCTATCGTATTCGAAGATATAGAGTGAAGTAAGTCTTTTGAGTGAGTCGTTCCAGCTATACGTCCTCATTTTTCTCTTGTTCTTAGCCTATCTGGCAACATTCGAGGATGAATATTTCCAAGGGAGAGATATTGTAACACCCTGAGATTTTAATAAATAGTGCCGCCATGACTCAAGCCCATGAAAAATAAATTATAGTTTTTTGGTTGTTTCCTGGTCGAGGGTGATGTGTATTAAGGCTTTAAAGATGTCCTAACAATTGGGCGAATCAAAACGTTCTTTACCGAGTGAATTCTTAAGAAGGATTTTGGCATAGTAAATTTCAAATGAGCATATCTCCCATTGACAACTAATTATTGAGCTCATCACCTACCAAAAGATAGATAATTGAATTATCTTTCCAACGATACCAATTTTGTCAAAATCTGATATCAGAGCAAAGAGTTATGCTTATATTACTATAGCATGACAGCCTGGAAAATCCGTGACGACCTTTTATGATGGCTTGTCACAAAATGTCGTCACCTTAAGGCAGAAAGTCACAAAATCCACCCTTTTTGTGACGACAATTCGTGACGGCCTATCACAGGCCTGATGGCTTGTCACGGATGTCGTCAGCTATTTTTTTCAGCAATTGATGGATGATTCTTGTAAGGGTATTTTCGTCATTTCCCATTTTTGGAAGCCTCTATATATATGAGAATCCTCATCCAAAACCTAATTTCTTCATTTCTCTCTACCAATTCTCTTAAGAAAGATATCTAGGGTTTTATTTAAGAAAATTAATCTTCTAAAAATCATCCATAAATCTTCAAGATTCCTTCAAGAATCAAGTTCCTCATAGAGTGGGCTTTAAGAATTTTTTTTATTATTATTACAAGTGTGAGTAAAGTCTCAAGCAATAGAGTTCAACCAATTTCAAAGATTAAGGTATATGGGATTTTGAACAAGAGCAATTCTTTCGTTCTTGTGCTCAAAGCTTTGATTTTTATTATGGATTTACATGATTTTGCAAGTGGGTTTATACCCAAATTACTTCATCATTAGATTATGAGCATATAAATCGTTCAAGCTTTGTTATACATGATTATTTTACAATTTCCAAGTTATGACTTAATATTTAATATTGTGAATTTCAAGTTCCTACCGTGAGTTGGTATTTTAAGTACTTTCAAGATATGTGTCAAGCTTTAAGCTTCCTTATGACAAATTGGATTATTGAGTATATTGGTTCATGAGAATTGATTTATTACAATGAGTCTTAATAATTCCTCAAAGCTATTGATGTTGCCATGACTTAATGAATTGACGCATTTTGATATTGAGAAAGATTAATTTGATTTGAGTCGAGTTAGGAATCCACAAATTGATTATGATTTGATATATGAGAAAGAGATTTGATTTGGTCTTCATGATAGACCTTTGTCATGTTTGTGGTGGATTTCCTAACGCGTTCTGAGCTTATGTCTGGGAGTAGTATTTAATACCGAGCGAAAATGTGCTATTTCCCCTGAAACTACGTGCCACCGTAGGATTGATATTGATATTTTTGGGCTAGAGGCTGAGTATGAGATTGTGATCACTAAATTGAGGTTGTACTCCTTGGCAAGAGTACGACGCTCCTGCCAATGTGGATTCTCTCCTTAGGAGGGCAAATCATTGGACTCCATGTAGCTTACATGGTTTATGTTGGTTATAATAACCTCCCATGTCCATAAGAGTTGAGTTTCATGAATTACAGAGTCACTCTGAGTCTTGAGTTGAAGATTTGAGTTATTTATAATGATTTATGAGTTTTTTATCATATGATTTATGAGTTTTTTATCATATGATTTATTTACGATGAGATCATGAAAAGTATATTTCAATCTAACTCAAGTCAAGTGATCCATCATTGTACATATACATATTTTCATGAAATTGATGATGATATTTACATTGTTACATACACCCCCACATACTCAGTACATTCTAAAGTGCTGACCCATATTTTTTCCTATGGGCTACATTTTCTTATAATGTAGGTTCAGATACTCAACCGCGCTAGCGATATTTGGGTGCCTCTTTTTATCTGCTTAGTAGTGAGTCCTCATGGTTCGAGGACCGTGTTTATATTTTTGTGATACTATTTTTTTGTTATGGCTTTCAGTACTGTTTGAGTCAATTAGGGGTTTGACCTAATGTCTCCTTGATTTTGATATATAGAAGCTTTGTCAGACTAACGGGTTGGTATGTACAGAATTTCAGTATTTTGGATTGTACAGGCTGCGTGTGGCCTTAAGCACCGTGTGACATCTGGGGATATGATCTTAGAGCGTTACAAGCTTAGTATCAGAACCTAAGGTTTAAAGAGTCCTAGGGAGTCTGACAAGCCACATTACGTAGAGTCTTGATGATCGGTGTGGAGCGAGGACTAGTTTTGAGAAACCATTGGATGATGATGTACCAACGGATGAGGATAGTCGACTGTTAGATTTTGACATGGAGGAGGACTCTAATGATGATTTTGATGCAGGTGGCATAACCCCTGATATGGAAGAAGAGTCCTACTAGCCAGGTTTTTGTTTATGTTTTTGCACTAGGGGCAGTGTGTTGTTTAAAGTGTGGGGTGGCTAGAAGTGCTTCTAGATTACTTACTATTTTTTCTTCTCTTTAGTGCATTTTATTTTGCCATTTTGAATTTTTTAGTTTAATATATTTGTTTTGTTTCTGTGTATATGTTAGTTTTTTTTAGTAATAGTTAGGTGTTTTCCTCCATGATGGATGGATGGCGACCGTCTTAAGAGAAAATTAGTCATGTGTTGGACCTAACAAGTGAATGTAATTTGTTCTAGTGGATATGATAAATCTTTACTGTTAGGACGCCTAAGTTCTAGTTTATGATTTTTGTGGTGATTGTTAGCTTAAAAGTAAATTCATATAATTATTTGGTTAAGAGTCTATAATGATCCTTTTTGAAGTTAAGCATATGTCATGTTTGTGTGAAGGTATTCACATATTCCTTGTTGCAATTGATGCTAGAACTTGTCTGGTGTGTATGCAAAACAAAATAAAGAATATGAGTTTCGGAGATGAGTTAGGCACTTTTTTGATAGCCATTTCTCATACCCTCTTTTGAACCACCTTTGTGCATAATCTTAGCTAGCCCTATTGAGTCTTTAGCTTGTTCTTTGGTAACCTCGTGTGTAGCCTAATCCTTTCTTGATTAACCTTAACTTGATCCAAATATCCTAAGCGCTTTAGTAAAAATTTTGTTTTAGTAAGGCGTTGTAAATAGAAAGAGAAAAAGGTGAAAATGAAGCACCAAAGTAATAGTTTTTTGTGTGAATCTGATATGATTGGTTGGGAGTAGCATATTTTATAAAAAAGAGAAAAAGAAAAATAGAGAAAAGGCATAAAAAATTATTCAAAATGTTATGATGTAAACATGGTAAATACTCCCGCCATAAGTTATGTGAGTGATCCTTGAAATGGGGTGAAAGAAAATGGGTGTGTGAAATTGGTAGAGTTGAAAATAAGTTGTTAGAGATTGGTATTCATTGTCTAATGTAGTGTATTAAAGCGCTTAGGGGAGATAGTCACTATTACTAGCCAGATTAGTTTCTAGCCATCCCTTACCCTACATTACAACCCGTAAAGACCTATATGATCCTAATCTTAACATTCTGATATTAGTGGAGCACTACACTAAGGGAAAGCATATGGTTATCATTTGTAATTTGAGAATTCTTTGTGAGAGTGAGTGCAACTTGATTCTTCGAACCCATTGTGCTACAAATTGAATTATTGTGTGTGATGATGGGGTAACTCTTTTGTTATAAGGGCACATATTTTATGGAAAGTTGGGTAATTTATTTGATTTCTTTGCTAAAATGGTATGAATGAATTTGCCAACTCGATGAGTCTATTCTTGAGGATAGATAGTCTTCAGTAATGGTTCATGAATCTACTTCTTATTTCATATTCGTTGTGTGAGCCTATTTGAGCATCTTGTGTTTCCTTTGTGGGTTTTAAATCTTGAGTATGTGCAACTGGATAATTTGTTCGAGGAAAAACAAACCTTTAAGTGTGGGGTGGTGATGTTGGGTGTATTTATACGCCTAAACACCATAACTTATCCATATTTTAGCTAAGTTTTGAGAACAAAAGTGTTTAGTTTCTTATGTTTTACTCTACTTTGATATAATTGAGCTAACCTATATGATTAGCATGATTTTAGGTGTTAATGGTATTAATGAGGTAGATAAACACATCATGGGACTGTGGATTGCGGATGAAAAATCACACAAGAGGAGAAGTTGCTTGTTGGATTGAATGTGACGTCTAGAAACTATGTTCAAGACTAATTTGTCAGTTATAATTAGTTTGGGGACTTAGAAAGAAATAATGAGAGAAGATATTATTAAAAGACTTGATGCTGAATTTTTATTTCATTATTGATTATTCTGTATTAATTTTTGAACAAGGAGAGGGGTGGCTATAGCTGAGAGAGAGAGAAAACGTTTGTCTCTTGTTTTCATGATTCGCACACAAAGATCATCTTCTAGTTTTTGGTATGATGAATATATTTATGATGATTTTCATTTTGTCCATGAGTATCTAAGCTCATTGGTTAGGGTTATGGAAACCTTGTAGCATCTTATGTATTTCTATGGGTTTTGAATTCATTATGCATTGATTTACTTATATCATACTTTCTTCATTATTCTTGAATTCTTGTGGTTGCAAACATAGAGAATGCGCCATTGAAACATAACTTGTTCGACAGGAAAGTTAATGTTTGGAAAAGAAAGTAGTGACAATAAAATAGGGTTTCCAACCTCTATTTCACACGTTAATGCCTTAACAGGATTAACTACTTGGAGATTTCATATAATTAAGTAAACATTTTTGAGCCGAGAGAAAAAAAGTGAGATAATCCTTGATGGTTGAGAAACACTTGGATTGAGAATTAGAATACGTTTCTCTATAAGTGCATGCATGTATGAATTCTTAACACTCATAGTTAGAAGACATTAAAAACTAAAAGGTGGACATAACCCTAGCTTGTTCTTCACAATATTCAACTATTATTACACATATTGCTTCATTGTTACACTAAAACTATTAGTTCATACTTAAATCAAAAACCCCTTTATTCTGGAACCTTTGATCAACAATCTAATAACAACCATAATGCTTAGTGATTATAGTATTCCCTGTGGGATTCGACACCCAACCCAGTTGGGTTCTATATTTGAAAATGACCGCTTACACTCTTGCAAAAGAGTTGTAATTTGGGCATATCACCTGCCTTGTTTTCAAGGTATCAAAAATAATCTAGATCGATCAATCCTTACAGATAGAGATTTGTCAGGCAGTTCCTTACAGACTGTTATGGGATTTTATGCAGGCTTGAAATTATCCCATCAGCACCTTTATGAGTAAGAAAGATTTCATTCCTGATTCATGATAAATCATGCATTTATCCAAACTCGGGTGTTCTTTTAGATCCCTTCTCAGAATCCTATGATAGCATATAACCTAGAGTTAAAAGTAAAGACCTAGAGATTTAGCAGAAGCAAAATGGGGATAGTACTATATGAATTTTAGTAGATTATATTTCATGGGGCTAGTTGTATGAAAGGTGAATTAGTAGGCTTGAAGTAATGTATGCAAGAACTTAAGTTTGTTTATTTGAAATATATATTGTGGATGTGATATTTGCAGGCTATGATGAAAGTAGTATGGTTATTAAAGATTTGCGGATATCCATGATATATATTAGAATCTAAGGTTGAATCTTTTAAGATTGAGCTAGTAGAAAGAAGAGTGAGAATTCTAAGATTTGTCGATGTTGATGTTGCTATATGATAATTGTTGGGGCTATAGAAAGCTAAAAATTGTGTATCAAAATAAAGTACTACCAGTGGACCTTACGTTATCAAGAGTAGTCCTTCAGGATGAGTTCAGGGTTTATGAGTATTATTGTATCTCAGACTCTAGAGAAAAGTGGTTTCAGTTCGATTTAGAGTTTATTAAGTTATGCACAGATTTAGAATAATGGCCTTAAGCTAAGGGGAGATGGTAGAACAAGTAACAAGTCAGGCTTTCAGATTTAAGTAGTAATGTCAGTAATATCAGTACTCATGCCTTATATGTCAGCTCTATGATCATAAATCATATTCATGCACATTATCAAAAACTATGCATGCTGACAATTCCTAGTATAAAGAGTTCTAGTTCACTCTTAGGTACGAATAAGGTTCCATAAGTTCAAAAATTCCAAACTCAGGTTATGCAGTTCATGACACATGTATTCATGTTTCCCAGTATGCTCAGTTCTCATGACTCATGTTACACTCTAAATGGTCCGTGTAGTTCAGTTTATGCCATATGTTCCTTAGGCCTCAGTAGTGTGTCAAAGTCATTCAGTCATCCTTCGATTAGATGGTGTCTCGTACATTATCACAGTCTTCCTTAAACTTACTCAGTTCCATATTCAGTACTGTTACAAACTTTGTATCAGTTACCATCTCATATCATGCTCATCTCAGTCATGTAATTCATAAATTGATTTTAGCCATGTAATCATTCATCAGATATGCATGTTTAGTATGTAAGTTTAGTCTATTAGACAAGTCACATAATCATGCTTCATTTGTGCATTTCTAATTCAGTATGTAAACTCAATCTGTCGGTACTCTCTCAGCTTAACTAGCCACATTCGAGGATGAATATTCCCAAGGGGGAGATATTGTAATACCCTGTATCTCCCTAGCCTAGATTAACCTACTGTACATGGGTTATCCTAAATAAAATATTTGAAATACTCAGTAATTTTCATATTAAATCCTACCATTGCGTAGAAAATTCAATTAGCTTTCAAATGATATAAAATTCACTTAAATTCGATAGCCGGGTAAGAAGTTATGGCAATTTTAAGTTTCAGCCGTTAAACATCATCATTTAGGCCAGTAGCGTGTCATGGAGTGTGTCAAAATAATAGTTGTCAATTTTCAGAGTTGCTCCGCAACATTTGCGCATCGCGCCATAGACCCAGTTCACAATTCTCAATTTCCAGTGTACTAACGTGATTCCACCGTATCGCGGTGCACTTCTAGTTCACAACCAAAGTGGCAATGTGATACCACCGCGTCGCGCCACCATGAAATTTCTCATTCATCATTTTACAGTGGCCTAGCAGAATAGTGGCACGCTGGGCTAGAATTTCACAAAAAGTTAAAGTTACATCCAGGGTTAAAACAGTCTTTTCTCATGATTTAATTCTGTCCAGATGTGGGATTTAAGATCTAAAAACTTGTAAACCCTTCATTATTCACTTTTCCCTAAAATTAAAAGGTAGTTCTCTCTCAATAAAACAAACCCTAGCTCTCAAGAATAAAGGTCAATCGCAAAAATATCTTCAAGAACTCCAAGAATCTCACAAACTAAGGTATGTTAGATGTTCATCCATGGATCCTTAGCTTCCATGGAGCCCAAGAATCTTTTTTCAAAATACAAGATTTATGATTTATGATTTTTATGCTCGAATTAGATTGAATTCATGTTCATGATGTTGTTTGAGTTTTAATCCATGATTTAGATTACAAGTTCTGAGAATTGATTCTAGTATGTGTTGAATTACATGATATTCATGATAAACCCTTCAATTTGCAAGTTGATTGTTGTAACCATGTCAACCCTAAGAGTTTATGATTTAATGAACCAAGTATAATTCTTATATGTCTGATAAATCATCTGTGAGAATTAAATAATGTCATTATAGCATGCTAACATGTATTCCCCATTCATGTACAAGTTAATGCATTATAAGTGTTTGATGGAATGTCTCTATGAATGAATTATGACCAAGTACACACTGTTGTGTTATTCAAGATTATTCTTTGCTTTACTTTTTATGCTATCGATTCTTGGGGGTATTTAATACCTGAAAATTTAGCTGTATACCTAGAGCCAGTGTTAGTGATAGAATAATATCAGTTATGTTGCGATCAGTAGTAATCTCAGTCCATTATAAAACTCAGTAGAATTCAGTCAATTATAGAACTTAGGAAAACTCAATAATCTTAGTATCTGTCTAATGCAGTTTAGTGTCTTTCAGTTCAGAGTAGGATTCAGCACCGAGTGAACCCAAGAATAGAGGCTCACCTACCAGTAGAGGGTGTGATCCTTAGAAATAATCCTTATGTTCCAGAACTATGTAGCCAGCGTAGGTTGAGACATCAAACCTGCTAGTTGAGGGTTGATTAGGTGCTCTACCTACCAGTAAAGGGTACCACCATTCTTGTTTAGGGAACCTGCCAGTAGAGGGTTACTCTTCAGCTTATCTATAACTGTGGGATAGTACTGTCACCCTTCCAATTAGGGTTACAGATTGGACACCTATTAGTTCAGGTTGGGGCATGTCGATTAGATGATTACCTCCCATAGTTTTAGTTTTATTTTCAGTCTTCAAAATAGAATCCAGTTTAGTTCTACATAATTAGAACTGTCAGATACAGTCACTCAGTTATCAGTAATTAAGATCATCAGTGATCTCAGATTATCATTATATTCAGTTATCATTTATCAGATTTAGTTCTAGTATACTCAGTTACAGTATGCTTAATATGTTTAGTAGTTACAGATCCTCCATGTATGCTAATCCATCTCTTGCATATCCTTCAATTAGTTATTGTTCATGCATATGAACCCATGCCTTCAGCCTCACCTCATTTAGCATACTAGTATATTTTTATGTACTGATCGCATACCCGTTTCTTGCGCTATGATGTTTCATATCATAGGTTCAGACGCTCAGGTTCCTAACCGCACTTAGCCAGATTCAGCTAACAGTAGCAGTTTTAGCAATGTGTCCTCATATATCGAGGATATGCTTTAATTTTAGTACTTCAGCTTAGCAGTATTTTAGTAGATGGAGTTAGTTGAGGGATTGTCCCATCAGCTCCACTTTTAGAGAGTTTCATTTAGAGGATTTTCAAACTAGATTTTTAGATAATACTTTATATTCAGATGTTATTATTCATTATCAGTATTTTAGATATTTGAACTTTATGGCATTTCAGTCTATTTTTTGCATTAATTATAGTATTATTGTTCAGTGCTCAGAGAAGATATCATTCATGGGTTATCTTGTGGCCCTTTGGGGTCGTAAGCACCGAGTGACGACTAGGGGGTAGTCTCGGGTTATTACACCTAGACCCATCTGTCCATCAGAAATTAGAAGTTTCTTGGGTTTAGCTTGTTATTACCATCAGTTTGTTAAATAGTTTTCATCTATTGCATCCCCTATGACAAGATTGACTAAGAAGAAAGTTATTTTTTGAGTGGTCAAATTCCTGCGAGAAAAGTTTTTAGGAGTTGTAGACTTGACTCACCTCATCCCCAGTTCTTATCGTACAAGATGGTTTCGATGGGTTTTTTATGTACTGTGATGCATACAGAGTAGGTTTGGGTTATGTCCTCATGCAGAGAGGTAGGGTCATAGCCTACCCCTCCAGATAGCTTAATCCTCATGAGAAGAATTATTCAACTCATGATCTTGAGCTAGCAGCAGTAGTATTCGCTTTAAATATTTGGAGGCATTACTTGTATGGGGTGCATGTAGATGTGTTCATAGATCAAAAAAACTTTTAGTATGTGTTCTCTTAGAAACATTAGAATTTACATCAGAGAAGGTGGTTAGAGTTATTGAAGGATTATGACATGAGTGTTCTATATCATCCGGGCAAGCCCAATGTAGTGGCTGATGCTTTCAGTAGATTGTCTATGGGTAGTGTTGCTCATGTTAAGGATGGTAAGAAGAAGTTAGCTTAAGAAGTCCATCAGCTTGCCCAAATAGGTGTCTGCTTACTTGATTCTATAGAAGGTAGTGTATGGGTGCAGAGTAGCTCATAGTAATCTCTAGTTTCCAAGGTAAAGGAAAAGTAGGATAGGGATCCCAGTGTAGTTGAGTTGAAAGAATCAGTCAGAGATCAGAAAGGGGAGGTCTTATCTCAAGGGGGAGATGGTGTGTTTCATTGTCTGGGTAGATTGTGTGTGCTTGGTGCAGATGATTTAAGGCAACGAATTCTTGCAGAAGCGCATGGTGTGTGTTACTCTATTCATCTAAGGGTCACTAAGATGTATCACTATTTATGGGAGATCTATTGGTGGAGTGGGTTGAAGAGAGATATTGTAGAGTTTGTAGTTAAGTACTCTACATGTCAGCAAGTTAAGGTTGAGCACCAGAAGCCTAGTGGGTCCATGCAGGAATTCAGTATTCCCATGTGGAAATGGGAGGAAGTGAACATGGACTTTATGACAGGTTTGCCTAGTACCCGTCATCAACATGATTCTATTTGAGTTATTACAGATAGGATGACAAAATCAGCTTATTTCTTGCTAGTCTATACCTCTTTTTCTACCGAGGACTATGCCAAAATCTATCTTAGAGAGTTGGTTAGGTTGCATGGTGTTCCCTTATCTATTATCTCAGACATAGGTACCCAGTTTATCTCTTACTTCTGGAAAGTTTTCCAAAAGGGTCTTGGTACCCAAGTCCATCTCAGTACAACTTGCCACCCTCAAACAGATGGCAAAGAAGAATGGACTGTTCAGACTCTTGAGAATATGCTCAGAGCATGCATTATTGATTTCAGGGGTAGTTGGGATGACCATTTGCCTTTGATTGATATCGCATATAATAATAGCTATCACTCAGTATTCGTATGTCTCCGTTTGAGGCTCTCTATGGTAAGATATGTAGATCTCCAATTGGTTTGTTTGAAGTAGGTGAGGCCACAATAGTAGGGCTTGACTTAGTGTTTGATGCATTAGAGAAGGTTCAGTTTATAAGAGAAAGGCTTAGTGTTGCCCAAAGCCGACATAAATCGTGCTGATATGAGGAGAAAGTATCTCGAGTTTGAGGTTAGTGATTTGGTGTACTTGAAAATCTCTCCCGTAAACGGAGTGAGGAGATTCGTCAAGAAAGGGAAACTCAGTCCTCGATATGTTGTTCCCTTCAAAATCCTCAATCATTTTGGAAAGGTAGCTTACGATCTTAAGTTTCCTTCAGATTTAGCCTCAGTACACCCAGTATTGCATGTCTCATTGTTGAAAAAGTGTATTGGTTATCCAGCTCTAGTTGTTCCCTTAAATTGTAGATATTCAGAATAGTCTTTCCTTTGAGGAAGTTCCAGCTGAAATTCTTGATCATCAAGTTTGCAGACTAAGGAACAAAAAAGTTCCACTAGTCAAAGTTCTTTGGCAAAATCAGTCCGTTGAGGGAGACACTTGGGAAGCAGAAGCAGATATGCAGACCAAGTACCCTCATCTTTTCTCCGCAAATCTAGTTTCAGTATAAGGTACAAATCTTCTTAAGAATTTTTCTCCGTCATGCTCAGTTTCAACCGCATATCATATTCATGTATGCCGTGCATTTACGAATCAGCTAAGTCATGTAATCCATGCATCAGATATTCATATTCAGTGGGTAAGATCAGTTTGGCAGTTTTCCTCAGCTTAACCAATTTCATTCGAGGATGAATGATCCCAATGGAGAGCTATTATAACACCTCATATTTCCCTAGCATAATCTAAGTCTCAATACATGAGTATTCATATATAAAATTTTTGAAACACTCATTATTTTTCAATTTAGAGCCTATCATTGCATAGGAAATTCAATTAGCTTTCCAATGATATAAAATTTTCCCAAATGCAATAACCAAGTAGGAAGTTATGATGATTTTAAGTTTTAATCATTATAACACCATCATTTTAACCTTTAGCACATCGCGGAGTAGGCCAATCTACCATTTGGTAAATTCCAGTGAGGGTCCGCATCCTAGTGCGTCGCGCCAAAGGTCGACTTGACATTTGTCTATTTCCAGCGTTGACGCTCGATACCACTGCATCGCGATGAACTTCCAAGTCCCAATCAGTGAAGGACGGTGATTTCCCCATATTGCACCATAGACCAGTTCCCCAGTTGTCCGATTCCAGTGACATGGCGCGATAGCACCACATCGCACCAGCCCAGAAAATTGGGTTTTTCAGTCAGTTCTTAGTTTTAATTCCAAGGGCTTTTAAGTACTTTTCCCTTATCCTAGTCACCCCAATACACGAAATTAATTCCCTAATATCCTAATTGGGCATTATTCAAATCAATTTTTCTCTAAAATCAAGAACATTCTCTCAAGTAGAAAAACCCTAACCTTCAAGAATCAAGGTCAAATCTCAAGAACTCTCCATCAATCATTTCAAATTCATCATCCCAGGTATGTTAGATGTTCATCCATGAATTCCATTCACCCATGGAGTCCAAGTATTTGTTTTAATTAAAAAATCATAATCTTTTCAATTTTATTTTATTTTAATTATGATTTCATCCATGAATCTCCATGTACTATTGATTTTATACCATGTTACAATGAAATTATTGTTATTATTCAATCTTCCATGTTGCAATACTATTATTTATTGAATTAAACCATGATTTAATGCTATTATGATGAATTCATGCTATTCCTACAAATTCCATGACATTTCTATGATTGTTTTAAACCATTAACTACAAGTGTTTGATAAAATGCCCGCAAGAGTTATTTATTTAATAAGAGCCTTCATGTTTTGAACCCTTAAGCTTTAGTGTCTTTTCGTATTATTATTTTAAGTCTTGGGGGCATTGAATACCTAAAAACCATAGTTGTTTATTTAGTATAGTCTTAGTACATTATAGAATAGTTTTCAGATTATATTATGAGCATTTTCAGAATAGTCAAATTTCAATTAGTTAAACTCAGAACAGTCTAGTATTTCAGTGTCTTTCAGTTAGGAGTAGGATTTAGCATCGAGCGAGTGTAGGGATGGAGCCTTCCCCATTAGATAGGCAGAGTCATTAGAAGTAGTCACTATACTTCAAAACTATA
>NC_061120.1:166618771-166639700 GCF_002878395.1 Capsicum annuum | reverse complement strand
TAGTCACCCATCATATTAGGCTTGACTATCTCACAGGGGTCACCCGTTAGTTCAGGCTTGACACCCTTAGTCCTTTGGACATTATATTAGTTTAGTGGATCCACACAGCCATCGTTAGTACCCATGGCATGGTATTAATACCCTTTCAACTGGGGTTACAAGTGGGACCCCGATTAGCTCAAATTGGGGAATGTCGGTTAGATGATGCCTCCCACAGTCTCAGATATAGTCTCAGTTACAGTCCCAGCTCAGTTATTCAATCTTTGTGTTGTTTGACCAAAGTATACAGATTTTAGTTATTTTAATATTTCAGTTTATAGATTTTAATCAATTCATGTTATATGTTTGGTCATGCATCCTCAGTGTTTACAGATTTTAATGCATCTTCAGTATCTATAGATTCTATGCTCTTTATTTAGTACTTCATGCTTTACATGCATATCCAGTTAATTATTATTATTCCTATTCATAAGATCATGCATATCAGCGTACCTCATTTAGCATACCAATATATTTAAAGTACTGATCTCATAACTTTTCTTTTGCACTATGATATCCCATATCATAGGTGCTGAGGCTCAGTTCCCCGATCGCACCTAGATTATCAAATTATCAGCAGTACAGTAGAAGTAGTTACTTCTCATCATTCGAGGATAGATTATATTACTTCATGTCTTTATCGTAGTAGTTAGTAGAGTTAGTTGGGGCCTGTCCTATCAACTCATAGTATTTAGTTTAGAGGTTTTTCAGACACTGTAGTTAGCTATTAAGATTGTTTAGATTTCAGAATTATGCCAGGTTCATAATTTAGTAGTCATTTCATTATTAAACCTTATGGCATTTCAGTTATTCTTCCACATTCATGATTATATTATTCTATGCTCGTAGCAGGTACTAGCTCATGGGTTAACTTGTGGTCCCTCGGGACCTTAAGTACTATGTAATGACTAGGGGTTGTCTCGGGTCGTTACAAGTATTCATGATTATGAATGAAATCTGTAAAACTTTGGAACATAATGGAACTGATGGGATACTTTTGATCCTACATGCAATCCCATAATTATCTGTGGGGAATATTTGAGAAAGCTGTGTCTGTAGGACTTTGAGTTTCACCATTTTTGTTACCTTGGAAGTAAGGTAGAGTATACATGAGTGGAGCATGATGAGAATCTGCATAGGTTTCTTAGAGAACCTTTCTATAGCACGATCTGAGACATGAAAGAAGGGAAACTTTTCCTAAAACGTCTTGTAGCCTCTTGTCCATAAGTATGGTACGCTTCACACTCATGCATAAGACTCTACTCAATGCAGATTTTAGACTCCCTAGGACATTTAAAACCTTAGTCTCTTATACAAAGTTTGTAATGCCTCGAGAGTACACCCTAGATGCCACACGGTGCTTACGGTTATGAGTGACCACAAGCAAACCCATAGTTGGTACTGCTGTGAGCCCTGAGTAATAATAACAAAATACACATATGTGGAATAACTGAATTCGCCATAAGGTTTTAAATACTAAAACATTTCTGAATCATAAGTCTAAAAACAACTACTAAAAAATAACTATCTGAAAACTGGTAAAAATAATGACAAACTGACTGACTGTCTAAAGTGTCCAAAAGCCTAAAAAACTGACTGAATAAGAGTTGATGGGACAGTCCCCAACTAACTCCAACTGACTACTGAACTAAAAACAATGAAAGAAACAAAACCGGTTCTCGAAATATGAGGACTCACCGCTTCTGCTACTGCTGTTGCGCTTGAATATCTAAGAGCAGTTGGGAACCTAGCATCCAAACCTATGATATGAGACATCATAGCACAAGAAACAAGTATATGGTCAGTACTTTGGATATACTGGTATACTAGATGAGGTTAGGCGGTTATGCATGGGTTATGTGCATAAGTAATAACTGACTGAATGAGTAGCATGAGGTATCAGAATAACTGATATACATGCGTAAATGTTGTAAAATATGAGAATGCATGAACAAACATATAACATGATTCTGAAATAGTCTGTAAATTGAAATTCTAAAATCTAATAACTAAATAACTAATAAACTATATGCTATGTTCAAGCAAAATTGAACTGAGTTCTAGACTAAATACTAAAACTGAAACTATAGGAGGTATCATCTAACTGACATGCCCCAAATCTAAGATGATAGGGGTCCAACCTATAACCCTAGTTGGAAGGGTACTAGTACTGTGTCATGGGTACTAACAATGGTTGTGTCATCCTAAACTAGCAGAAAGATATTTTGTAAACCCTAAACTAACAAAAAGACTCATGAGATGTGTCAACCCTAAACTAGCAAGAGGACATCTCAAACCTACGCTGGCTATGTAGTTCTGTAACTCAGGGATTACTACAAGGGTCAAACCTTAACTAACAGGAATACTCCCATCCCTTGGTTTGCTTGGTGCTGAATTCTACTCCCAACTGAACTGACACTGATTGCAGGGCTGAACTCAGTTTAACTAAAGAAGGAATTAACTCAGATTACTAAAGTGGTCAAAGTTTGACTGACATGATAATTGACTGAATTGATAATGCTCATACGAGTCCGAAACCATTTTGAAAATACTGAGACTAAGTAAATAGATAAATTTTTGGTATTCATAACCCCCAAGACTCGGTAACAATATCAATAGGGACATATGAAAGCTTTGAAACCATGGAAGGAAATCATTTTTCAAAATTATTCACTTAAGCATTTCATCAAACAAATGGGGGTCAAAACTTTAACATGGGGGCACTTTAAACATGATAAGATAGCACGATCATATGACCAAATCATAATCTAGGGTTTTATTCTAAATTCGCATGAACATGATATGGAAACCATAATATTTAAAACATACTATAATGTATTCCACGTGAAAACAATTGAAATCATAACTTGAAACCAAATTACCTAGGTATAGATAAACATACTTCAACATTTAAACGTGTAAGGGATCTTTCTATCAAAACTCTTAAAAATGTAATACATTTATAAGAGTTTAATGGAGGTAATTCATTGTAAACATATAATAAGTTGTCATTATTCAAAACTCATTCCTATGGGAATTTTATCAAATACTTGGAATTCATGGTTTAAACATGGAAATAGTTTTAAACATGTAGTAATATCAGGATTTCGATACTAAATCACAATTTAAGGTACAAACCAATAAGTAAGCATCATTTAAACGTGTAGGGTTTAACTTCGACAACAAATTATGTATAAACATAATATAAGATCGAAATTCATGGGAATTTGTAGTTAAGATTCATGATAACATGTAAAAATCATTCTTTTAGACTTGAAATTGGGTTCTTGGACTCCATGGGTGAAATGAACGCATGAATGAACATCTAATATACATTAATTGAATAATTATTGAATGTTCTTGGTGATTTTCTTGAAACTAGAGATTGAATCTTTGAATGGATAGGGCTTGTTCTTGAGAGAGAATGGTTTTCAATTGAGAGAATTTGACTAAAAAATGACCAAATATGCTTTTGGAGGCTTAAATTCCATGTTTTTCGTGGATTGGGGACATGGGAAAAAACCAAACTGCCCCTGAAAAATTAAAATTAATAACTGAAACTCGAATTTGACCATTACCACAATGCGCCAAGGCTGCCACAGCTATAGCCACCATGATGCGCCATAATTGCGATGAGCTGCTGTTTTGGAAATCTAAACGTAGTCCAAACCTCATCCGAGAAAATCCAAAACATACCCAAAACATGATAATTACACCCCTAAACATAAAGCAACTCAAAAATTTATGTCTCGGGGTTGGAAAGGTCTATTTAAAAATCAACAAAGTTAAAAGGCCAAAAATAAAACTAAGTCTCCAACACTTAAATAATTTCAGGTTATAAGCCTCTTGTATATATGTTATGGGATGAATTAAGCTAATAAAATTATAGGGTATTACACCACCTGAAGGCATATGCTGATTGGGTGAGAAATATTGGGCAAGACAATGACTTAAAGATGAAATTTTTTTAGGACACTTACAGGTCCAGCTTTGATGTGGTATGCAAAGCAGGATATGTAAAAATGGTCTTCTTGGGGAAACCTAGTCAATGATTTTGTCACACAATATGAGTCTTCATCAATAATCCTAATGGAGTTGGGAAATATGTAGAGTTTCCTAAGAATCCAAAAGGAAAAGTACCAAATTCATCATTTTCCATTATTTTAGAATCTCTTTATGTTCAGTCATATTACAATTATTTTAGAATCTCTTTATGTTCAGTCAGTTGGAGTTAGTTATGTTTTGTACCATCTGCTCCTTTTGATTTTTAGAGGCTTTTAGACAGATAGACAGTTAGTTTTTCAAGCTATTCAGTTATTTTTAGATATGTTGAATAGTATTTCAGTATTACATTGTATAAGTATTTTATCAGATTATCTTCCCTATAGGTTATTCCATTATTATTCTATTTAGTGTTCATAGTATGTACTATATCATAGGTTAGCTTGGGGCCACTCATGGCCTTAAGCACCATGCTGTGACTAGGGGTAGCCTCAAGTCATGACTAAATTTGATTGTAGAGCCTAAGTATTTAAAGTTACGTGGGTGTTTGAAAGTCGTATTGAGTAAAGTCTTGTGCATGGGTGTGTAGAGTGCCACACTTATGGACAAGAGGTTACGAGATAGTTTTAGGAAAGTGTTATTGCTTACAGTATTCATATCATGTGAAAGAGCATGAGCTATATTGAATTTCTTTTTCTAGCTCATCCTTCATTCCATTTACATACAATGCCTCCCAAAAGAAATAACAGAAGTAGGAACAGGGATCATCCCGTACCACCTCATATTTAGGAAGATTCCCTAAATGACCATTTTACTCACGCTGAGTGCAGGGCCGCTTTCATAGATTTGGACCATTCTATAGCTGCTGAGAGTAATCAACAGACTGTTGCTCTATCCAATTTGGTGATGAATATAATTGTATCTAGGATCTGAGAGTTCACCCAAATGAATCATCCTTTGTTTTATAGATCTAAGTCTAAGGAGGATTCGCAGAAGTTTCTGGACTGAGTGCAAAAAGTGACAAATATCATGGGTGTCACTTTACCAGTTGTAAGGTGCGGATCACACCTGGTTCAAGTAGTGGAAGAAAGATGGAGATACTGAAGTAGGGCCTATAGAGTTGGAGGAGTTTTCTATGAATTTCTTAGATAGGTTATTTCCACTGGATTTAGGGGAATCAAAGGTTCAGTAGTTAATAAATTTGAAGTAGGGTAACATGAGTGTGAAGGAGTACTCACTTATGTTCATATAATTGGGAAGGTATTCTCTGACTATGGTGGCTGACTCTAGGTCCAGGATGAGTAAGTTTATGTCTAGTGTATCTGACAATGGAGTCAAGGAGTTTAGACTACCATGCTAATTAAGGGGATGAACCTTTCTATACTGATGGTCTATGCTCATCTGATTGAGGAGGAGAATCTCAAAGAGAAGTAAAGTAAGAATAAGAGGGCCAGGACAAGTAGTTTCACCTTTTCTCAACGAAGTTCAGAGGCGGTAATCGTTCTTATTTCCTCTAAAAATTTTCATCACCAGCTCTATCTTCAGCCAGTGAGCCAGTGAAAAAGTTCAGGCAGGATAGTCGGGATAGAGCGCTAGTCTCTAAGTCCCAAGGTAGTGTGAGTAACGGTCGTACCAATTTCCTTTATAGGAAGTATGGTAAGAATCATCAAGGTGAATGTAGGTTCGTAATGATGTGTATTTTGGATGTGGCAAACCAGGTCATAGGATTAGGGATTACCCAAAGGTTGGCTAGAAGAATAAGCACGCTCGTCAGTAGGGTCAGTCCAAACTTTTATCAACTCCTACAGGTCGCCCAACTTAGTAGGGTGCCACTTCTCGTGCCACCAGTAGGCAACACCAGAATAGACTTTATGTCCTTCAAACTGGGGATGATCAGGAAAGTTCTCCTTTCTTCCATCTTTATGTTTAGGCATTGTTAGACCCTAAAGCTTTACTTTCATTTGTGACTCCTTATAGCATTGTAGACTTTAGTGTCAGTCCCAAAATATTGGTAGTGCTTTTCTCAGTGTCTACACCAGTGCATAAGTCTATTGTAGCTAGGCAGGTACACATAAATTGCCCAATCACAGTGTCTCAAAAAGTTAATTCAATTGACCTTGTAGAGTTAGAGATGATTGATTTTGATGTTATTCTCAGCATAGACTAGCTCCACTCGTGCTATGACTCAGTTGATTGCAGAAATAGAATTTTCCAGTTCCAGTTTCCTAATGAATGCATGGGTAGTACTTCAGTGCTTAA
The DNA here is from genome assembly GCF_002878395.1 of Capsicum annuum. NCBI lineage: Eukaryota > Viridiplantae > Streptophyta > Magnoliopsida > Solanales > Solanaceae > Capsicum > Capsicum annuum. The sequence continues at coordinate 166,633,400 of NC_061120.1, read as the reverse complement.
GGGCTAGGTTATTTCATATCTTAAGGCACAAAAGATGATATCTAAGGGGTATATTTACCATATCATCCGAGTAAAGGAATCAAATTCTGAAACCCTGAGCCTTGAGTCAATTTTTGTAGTAAACAAATTTCCAGATGTGTTTTTCAAAGATCTTCCCAGGGTTCTTCCTAAAAAGGAAATTGACTTTGAAATAGATCTTCTTTTAGATATGCAGCCTATCTCTATTCCATCTTACAGAATGGCTCCAATTGAGCTTAAAAAATTAAAGGAACAGTTGAAGGATCTCTTAAATAAGGGTTTCATCAGGCCTAGTGTTTCCCCATGGTATTCCCTAGTTCTATTCATGTGCAAGAAAGACGGTTCTCTCAGAATATGCGTCCACTATCGTCAGTTGAACAAATTCACAATCAAGAATAAATAGCCTCTCCCAGGATTGGTAACTTATTTGACCAGCTTAAGTGTGCAAGTTATTTCTCTAAGATAAACCTCACATCCTGCTATCATCAACTTAGATTCAGAGCATGTGACATTCTGAAGACAACCTTCAGAACTCGGTATGGTCACTTTGAATTCCAAGTTATGATTTTTGGACTAAGTAATACCCCTACACCTTTTATGGACTTGATGAACAGTGTTTTTAAGAAGTACTTAGACATGTTTGTCATAACCTTCATTGATGGCATCCTCGTATATTCCCGTAGTGAGACTGATTATGCAGACTATCTGAGGATTGTGCTGTAGACCCTTAGAGATAATTAGTTATTCGCTAAGTTTAGTAATTGTAAATTTTGGTTGAGATCAGTAGCTTTCCTTGGTCACATAGACTCCGGTGACGGTATTCTAGTTGATCCTCAAAAGATCGAAGCAGTGAGAAACTATCCTAGACTCATCTCTTCACTAGACATCATGAGTTTCTTGGGTTTAGTTGGATAGTAAAGATGCTTTGTCAAAGGTTTTTCTTCTATTTATTCTCCCATGTCTAGACTAACCCAAAAGAAAATGAAATTTTAGTGATCTTATTCTTCCGAGAAGAGCTTTCAGGAGTTGAAGGCTCGACTCACTTCTGCTTCAGTCTTGAATTTCCCAGATGACACAGATGGGTTTGTAGTATATTATGATGCTTCTAGAGTTGGTATTGGTTGTGTATTAAGTCAGAGAGGTAAGGTCATCGCCTATGCCTCTAGACAGCTTAAACCCCATGAAAGAAATTATCCAACCTTTGATCTTAAGTTTCCAGTTGTTGTCTTGCCTTAAAATTTTGGAGGCATTACCTTTATGGGGTTTATGTTGATATGTTCACAGATCACAAAAGTTTACAGTATGTGTTCACGTAGAATGACCTGAATCTTTATTAGAGAAGGTATCTTGAATTATTGAAAGACTATGATTGAGTGTGATGTATTATCTAAGCAATGCCAATGTAGTGGCGGATGCCCTTAGTAGATTTTTTATGGGTAGTGTTGCTCATGTTGAGGATGATAAGAAGGAGTTAGTCCGTGAGGTTCACCATCTTGCTAGGTTAAGAGTTTGGTTGGTTGATTCGGTCAAAGATAATGTATGGGTTCAAAATAGTTTGGAATCTTCATTGGTTGTCAAATAGAGAAAAACAAGATAGGGATCCTAGTTTAGTCAATGTAAAGGAGGCAGTTAGGGATCTAAAGGTGGAGGTTTTCTCTTAGGGGGAAGATGGAGTTCTTCGTTGTCAAGGCAAACTATGTGTTCCACGTGTTGATGGTCTGAGACAATGAATTTTAGCTAAGGAACATGGTGCATAATACTCTATCCACCCAAGAGCCACCAAGATGTATCGTGGTTTGCGGAAAATCTATTGGTGGAGCGGTATGAAGAAAGATATTATGGAGTTTATGTCTAAGTTTTCGAACTGTCAGTAGGTTAAGGTTGAAAACCAAAGGCCCAGTGGTACACTTCAAGAGATTATCATCGCCACTTGGAAGTGGGAGGTGGTGAATATGGATTTTATGAAAGGATTGCCTCGTACGCGTCGCCAGCATGACTCGATATGGGTCATTGTATATAGAATGACAAAGTTAGCTCATTTCTTGCCAGTTCATACTTCTTTTTCAGCTAAGGATTATGCTAGACTCTATCTTAGGGAGTTGGTAAAGCTGCATAAGGTTCCATTGACCATCATTTCAGATAGAGGTACTCAGTTTGCCTCTCACTTTTGGAAGGCATTTCAGAAGGGCCTTGGTACCTAGGTACATCTCAGTACAACTTTTCATCCTCAGATAGCTGGTCAAGTAGAACAAAATATTCATACTTTAGAGGACATGTTGAGGGCCTGTGTTATTGACTTTTTAGGGTAGTTGGGATGACCACTTACCTTTGATTTAGTTTGCCTAAAACAATAGCTATCACTCCAGTATTCAGATGGCTTCATTTGAAGCTCTCTATTGGAGGAGATACAGATCTCTTATTGGTTATTTTTAAGTAGTTAGGGCTACTTTGATTGGGCCAAATTCAGTATTTAACACGATGGAGAAAGTTTAGTTAATTCGAGAGAGGCTGAACACAACACAAATTGTTCAAAAAACTTATACAGATGTGAGGAGAAGATATCTTGAGTTTGATGTTGGTGACTTTGTTTATTTGAAAATTTTGCCTATGAAAGGAGTGAAGAGGTTTGGCAAGAAGTGAAAACTCAATCTCTGCAATATTGGCCCATATAGAATTGTGAGCCATTTTGTGAAGGTAGCTTATGAGTTAGAGATACCTACAAATTTTGCATTATTGCATCGGTTGTTTCATGTCTCTTTATTAAAGAAATGTATTGGTGACTCGGATTTAGTCATGCCCTTAGAGAGTATGGAGGTTAAAGATAGTATCTCCTACGTAGAAATCCCAATTGAGATCGTTGACCTCAGATTCGTAGGTTGAGGAATAATGAAGTTCCTAGTTTTGGGGACAAGGATAAAAGATTTATCCTTGATCAAAACCCCATATACCTTAATTGATGAACTAGATGAAGAAGCTTGTTTTTTAGATCCTATTTGTGCTCTTGAATGTTGATTCTTGGAATTCTTGAACTGGGAACTTTGAATTTTGAACTATTTTTGGAAAAGAATGGTGGAATTTTGGGGATTCTTGAAGTTGAATGTTAAAGCCTAGGGTTTTAATTGAGAGGGATTTGATGGACAATGAGCATATTTTTCTCAATAATACACTTAATCATCTGTTTTCATGGTTTGGGGATGTGGGCAAAAGACTAAACTGCCCTTGGGATTTCAAATTTGTAACTGGGTTGCCGATTGAGGCTTCATCGCCAACGCGGTGAATGGGCCATCGCGATACCCACCGCGACGCGATGGAATCGCATGTCTCATTGGATTGTGACAATTGCTGTCTTGGGCCTCATCGCAACACAATGGCATGCTCACCGCGATACACACCATGAAGCGGTGCAATTGTGATGATCTACTGGAAATTGACGAATGTCGATTTAGCCTTCACCGTGATGCAGTGGCCTCCTCCCTGCGATACTCACCATGGCACAGCCTAATCGCGGTGAGCTGCTATTTTGCCAATTCGAATGCAATCCAATCCTCGTTCAAAAATTTCAAAACTTACTCGAGACTTGCTATTTACACCCCTAAATATAATTCAACTAAAAATTCATTGTCTCAGAGCCCGAAAGGTCAACTTAAAATCTTTGAAGTTTAAAGGGAGTCAAAATGATTAAGTCCCTTAACTCTTAGATTTATTTTAGGGTTCTAAGTGCTTCAAGTATGTACTAAGGGTTGGGCTGAGCTAGAAATATTTGGGGTATTAAAAAAACCCTAATTTCTTTTGTTCTTGAGAGTAGAGAGGATTATGAGGGATGAAAACTTACATTTTATCAGTTAATAGTATTTAATGCATAATTTAAATCATGGGAATGAGAGTTGAGGAGAGGAAAATACCAAAATACCCATAAAGAAATCAAAGAAAATTGCAGAAATCTTCAGTTGATGACCAAGGTTGATGGCTTGTCAGTTAGGTGACGGATCATCACCTAAGTCGTCACTTTTAAGCTTGAATTCCCCGATTTCTGTCCTAGGCTGATGACTAGAGTTGATGGGTCGTCACTTAGTTGACGGCTTGTCATCTTAGTTATCACTTAAGTAATGGCTTATCAACGTACTCGTCGCTCAGTTGACAGGCAGATACTTCAAAGTAAAATGAGCATAAATTTCTACTCCGATATCGGATTAAGGTGAAACTAGTTGCGTTAGAAAGAGGAATCAAAGATATTTCCTTTGGTATATGATAGGCCTTATAAATCATTATATACAAGAATTTATTGTCGATGCAAGTTGACCCAAGTTTAGAAGTTCACTATAACTTAATCGATAGGGGACATTTTCAACTAGCTTTTGAATTAGGAGATATTTGTGACCTCAATTCAAATTCAAAGTTATCAAAACACTATAGAATTTATCATCACACATATATTAACAAGGAATCATTGGGTTTGGGTCCATATGCATAGGAACGATAGTTTGAATTGTAGCCTGAAAAATGTGGGATGTTACATTATCTCCCCCTTGGGATCATTCGTCCTCGAATAATGGGGAGAATTTTGTACAATATATAGAAGCATGGAATAATTGATGCAATCTCACATTAGGAATTTTATTTTCCTCAAGAAAACATACGTAGAATTCAAGAAGAGCTTCATGGCATCACCAAGTAAATTGTGTATGTACAAATCATGAGATAACGGAACATGACATCAACATGATCTTGGCATGTGTTTTATGGTACATGACCAAAACATTGCAAGGCATGAATTTTTCTAAGATCCCTTGGCCTAATTAATATTGGTACAAGACATGAGATGAGATTCTCGCAGGACATATAACTAGAATAAAAACATTCTCTACCCCAATTCATACGTCTATTAGTCTTTAATGTTTTTTTTGCAATGCTTCTCCACTATGATTTTAACTATGAATACCACATTTCAACATCTTAATCTTATAATTTTCCCGCCAAATACATAATTACAAGAGCTTGAGTCTAAGTGTATTTTACTTCCATGATGAAGCCTAACCCAAAGTAACAAAATGCTAGCTTAAGCTATGGAACACCATATTCTACATCCCTTTAAGAATATTTTTCCATCTTATCACTATAATCGAACAACCTCAGTACTTAAATAGAGGAGTACTAACCACATAGTGCATTGGCTTGCATTTTCAAAAATCAAAATATCCAAGCCTATTATTTCTACACCACTTCATGGATCTCTCAACTAAGACCAGAAAATTCAATCAGTCTCACAAAAATTTTTGCCACAAATCTCCTTCCTAACTATTTCACATAATGAAAGTTCATCTCTTTTTTTCCTTTGCTCCAATAAATTTTGCTCAAGAAATTACATCAAAATTTTTCATTTTAAAAAACATCTACTCCCCCACCTAACCCACTACTATGCTTCCACAACTACAATCACACTAACATACGGAGGGCTATTAAGGGACCCGAGCATGAGCATCATGAATGAGCGGAATACTACTCAATTATAACTAATATTTGTTGATCTACTCAAGGAGGGACATGAGGTGAAAATACGATAGAACACCCAAGAAATTCTTCATATATCAAGTGTCCGGATCATAAGTAAAGAGTCTCTCATCATAAACACAACACAACATAGTTTCTTAGGAAAGACCACAATGAGAAACATGGGTTCACATATCATAAGCTATATGGCATGAAATCGAAATTTATGCAGTTAACAACCACGACAAGGATTTCCACTTAGCACGATTGACCCTCATTTAATGAACTGAAATTTTCCATGAGTTAGCATAAACTTTATCACTTTGGCTAATTCTGGCATAAAATAATTCAGTGACATATAGAAACATATTTTCTTAGGACCAAGCATGCTGTGAGACAAAGATTTGGATCATGAGCAACATAACATATGGGTTGGATACTTGGAATATTGAATCACTGAGGGACATTATTGCTTCTTGTTTGGAGGTTGGAACATGACATGAGTTACATAGAGATCTCACACTTTAGGTATAGGCAAGACATGAATACATAAGATATTGGTAGATGTCCATTTGAATCGTAGTAGGAAGAGCTTGCTTGAATAGGAATTCATTTATCATGATTCTTACTAGAAACTTGACTCCACAAAAAAATTCGGAAACTACTTTAATCCATCATCTCCCCCTTAGATTAATGTCACAGTCCTAGACTTTTGAACATAACCTTACATCAAAATCTATTGCTATAACTCTCAACACAAAAGATACATCACCATATACTTAAACTCTAAGATCTTCCTAATGAACTATACTCTGAAGGCCTTGCTTTTCGTAAATGCTACTCTTAACTTTCGCTAGCTTCTATAACCATTACCCCATAACTCCCACTCTCATGAGTGTACTAATCCACACTCCTTATCACAAGGGGGGTTATCAACATACATATGAACACAAACTACCCTCAATATATTTTTTTAGATACTAAATTCATCTTAGAATATCTCCCTTTCAGGGACACTAATCGTAATTTCCTCCAACTCCCAAGGTCATCAACTTACGACTACCATTATCATGGGCATAGATACCATGCTTCTAAACACTTAAAATTCCATCTTTATTCCTTAGAATACTAGTTTTACACCTCTAATCACACAACTTACAACTTAACAAATTTGTAAAACTACACCAAAGGTGTATATTACCTACCTATATTCCCTTAATTAACCTTTAAAGAACACTATACAACAACTCCCCAGACTTCTCCATACTAAAAAAATCAAGAACACAAACTAGGTATACAAGACACTTATACACATAAAAATTTATCTAACAATAGTCTACCTGGGGGGATTCAACTTATTCTTGTATACACACACTCTTATCCGCTTAATGACTCAACCACGATTCATTATTTTTTTAACACTAGTCCTCATGACCCCATATATATCACAATTATCCACTCCTTATTTCGCAAGTTTCCAACTTAGGATGTTTCCAACCTGGGATATTTAAAACATCACACCAAGCCAACTAATTCATTCCCACAAAGCATGAATTATCAATCTTGAGTTACTATTCTTACCACTACACTCATATCTAAAGTTCAAACCTATTTTCTAACACCAATCATGTAACACTGATGAAATATGCCATATACTATACTAGTCTATCTAATTGGGAAATCAACCCAAATACCTCATTTCACTTAACTACCACCTACAATCACATCCCCTCCATGACATCACTACGACACCTCAAAATCCACTACGTACCTTCTCACAGATAGTACTAGAGAAAAAAAAGACAATTAAGGGAGTAAAGTCACATAATAGGAATAGTCGATCTTAATTTTATATTATAACCTATTACTATCTTATCTACATATTTCACAGCCTCACATTATATTTACTTACCCATGCATACATCCGCACTACCTTCAAATTACATATACACCAACGAGTCTCTACCCATAACTTATTGACTAATCTACCCCTTTCCATTTACAACCTATAAATGATTTCTACCACCACCATAACTATGAATCCTAAGCTCCTTACCCATTTTGAATAAGTAACAATCATAGCCAATCAGTTCCTTCACAAACTACCATACAATCTACAAATCTTTCTACAACATTAGTCTATCACTATAAAATGGCAACCCACTTCACAATCCACAGTTATACAAATAAACTAGCTTCTTCGCGCAAAAGTCACCCTCACCCTAACTTCTAACCTGGTGCCTTCATATCACTAACTTCACGATCATCTTACTACCAATAGGGTATCAGACTTAACATATACTACTACTCAGGTGGAAATATTATTCCAATATTCTGACATATATCACTACCCTTAAGCATGACATTTGCAACAAGAATTTTAGAATGGGACTGAATACACTTCATGCCTCAAGCTTAAATGCACGATTGATGTAGATAAGGGTAAAATCTTAAATCAATACACTTTAAAGCATTCGTGGACTCCTATTAAGTCCTTGTAAAATTTTATAATTGTTTATGACTCAATTAGAAAGGATCACATCATTTAGACTTTAAGCTTCTACAATTAGATCACCTCAATAATGAGACATATCGAATAATATTATAGTAAGAAAAGAATTGGGATAACTTTTTTTATAGACAACACTATAGTAGGAAATAGAGAATAAAAGAGAAACATTCAGGCTCTATAGCACGAACTAGGACATGAAGAAAAAGAAACATTCCTAAATGCCTTGTAGCCTCCTGCTTATAAGTGTGGCGCGCTACACACCCACAAAAAGGACTCTACCCAACATAATTTCACAGACGCCCTAGGACTATGAACTGTGCTCTGATACCAAGCTTATCACAACCCGAACCGAGGCCCTGGCCATGATGGGCATCCCGAACTGTGAAAGCCCGAGCGCCCTTCTCTATCTGGCAATCATACACACATTTATATAATATGAAGGAAAATGTAGAAATATCAAATAATATGGAATCATGGTAAATATCACAATTCAATTGAACAATCCGAAATGGAATCCATAAACCTCTAAAAATGTCTAACATCGGTTTGCAAAATCTCAATACATAAAAACCAACATCTTGTCTTAAACTGGGACAAGGCCCCCAGTTAGACTATAAACACGAAATGAGATAACATAGTATAATAACTAGGCCTATTGGAATTGAGAAGGCTCACCAACTGCAACTTCTAACACACAAGTCTACTGCTGAATGAGACCTCGAAACTGTGCCTCAGATCCTGAAATATGGGGGGTCAATACATATGTTCTAGTACGTAGAAGAATAAAAAATAACGTGTTATTATAAAACATAAGTGAGAGCAATTCATAAAAAAATATGTCAAAATAAAATAGTTGAAAATACATAAGCATATTAAATGGGCTTTCAAGACATTTCTATAAACCACTACTCAACTCTTTATCTTACTTCTGAGCTAGGTGGTACACCCTACAACTCTACAATCCTAAGGGTTATATGGAATCCACCCTTAATTTGGCGGTCAAGCCCCTAACCCAAGTTTACCGCAAGTGCTGGAGTCTCCATCTTTAATACACCAAAGGGCACCAGGCTAGCGTATAGTCCTTTTTGGGGATATAATAAATCTGTATCGACAAAATACATTTTTGGTAATGAGTTTTCTGAACACGTGCCTTTTTCAAGTTACCACCTAGCTCTCTTTAAGCCGATTTTAACTCTTTAAGACATGGATTCTTTTAAATTAAAATCTTAAAATCGTACTATGTTATGGCATTCATCTTTTTGATATCCTCATACTAAGACTTTCAAGTCATATCTCTAAGACATAAATTATCAAGATACAATCCTTTAATTTAAAACATAATGTTTGGACCACCAAATTATTCAAACAGTATAAGAGAATTTCTATATCGATATTCATGAAATAAAAAACTTATGCAAAGATTCTCTCTTTTAATTCACAAACATGTAGTGGTCAATTACTTTGTAGCAAACCATGTAATTATTTCAATGATCATATTTAACATTTACAAATAATAAATATCCCTCTCTTAAATTCGCAACCAACATAAAGTTCATAAATGATAGTAAAACCCTTGGTTCATGCTTTAAGACATGTAATTGAGTATCCCATAACTTGTAAATCAAGAAATAACACAATGAGAGAGAGAAATACTATATTCATGCTCTCAATTCATACTTTAAAACTAAAAATCACACATACATATACACAAAAATTAAGATTTAAGGGAAGGACTTAAGACCAAAACGTTCACAATGTATACTTCTTAATATAATTCAAAACCCTTCATAAACATATGATTTCTCTACATTCAAAACCTTATTAAAACGAATTCATCATACCCATATAGTTTAGAAATCCCCAACGTACCTTAGATTACTTAGTGTGAAGAATAGGACCTTAATCTTGACTCGTTTCTTAGAAATCTGAGATTGAAAGGCTTGGATTCTTGCCTTGAAGGAAAACCCTAATTTCTTATGTTCTTGAGAGTAGAGAGAATTATGAGGGATGAGAAACTGATATTTTATCAGTTAATAGGATTTATACGTAATTTAAGTCGTGAGGTGGGTTTAACGTGAGGAAAATACCAAAACACCCCTAAAGAAACCAGTGAAAATTATAGAATTCTTCAGTTGATGACCAAGGTTGACGGCTCGTCAGTTAGGTGACGGCTCATCACTTAAGTCATCACTTTTAGTCTTGAATTCCCCCCTTTCTGTCATGGGCTGATGAATAGAGCTGATGGGTCATCACTTAGTAGATGGCTCGTCAGCTTAGTCATCACCTAAGTGATGGCTTATTCGCGTAGTCATCACTTAGTTGACAGGCAAATATTTTGAAGTAAAATGAGCATAACTTTCTACACTGATATTGGGTTAAGCTGAAACAAGTTCTGTTGGAAATAAGAATTAAAGATATTTCTTTTGGTATAAGTTAGGCCCTCTAACTCATTGTATACAAGAAGTTATGGTCAATAAAAGTTGACCTAGGTTTAGACGTTCACTAAAACTTCATCGATAGGGAAAATTTTCTACTCGCCTTTGAATTAGGAGATATTTGCGACCTCTATTCATATTATAAGGTATCCTCACAATATAGAATTTATCATCACACATATATTAATAAGGAATCATTGGATTTGGGTTCATACGCATAGGAACGACAGTTTGAATTCTAGCCTAAAAAATGTGGGGTGTTATATTATCTCCCCTTGGGATCATTCATCCTCGAATGATGGGGAAAATTTTGTTGAAGATATAGAAGTATGGAAGAATAGACGTAATCTCACATTAGGAATTTTAATTTCCTCAAGAAAACATACGTAGACATTCAAGAAGAGCTTCATGGCAGCACCAAGTAAATTGTGCAAGTACAAATCATAAGATAACAAAATATGACATCGACATAATCTTGGCATGTGTTTTATGGCACATGATCAAAACATTGAAAGACATGAATTTTCCTAAGATTCTTCATCCTGATTAAGATTAGTATAAGACATGAGATAAGATTCTCGTAGGACATATGAATAGAATAGAAATATTCTCTACCCCAATTGATACATCTATTATTCTTTAAAAAAAAATTCTGATGTTTCTCCACTATGATTTTAACTATGAATACCATATTTAAACATCTTATTCTTATAATTTTTTCACTAAGTACATAACCATAAGATCTTGAGTCTAGGTGAATCGTACTTCCATGTTGAAGCCTAACCTGGAGTAAAAAGATTGTAGCTTAAGCTATGAAACACCATATTTTACATCCCTTTAAGAAAACTTTTCCATCTTATTACTATAATCGAACAACCTCAGGACTTAAATCGATGAGTACTAACCATATAGTGCATTGGTTTACATTTTCATCAATCACAACATCCAAGCCTATCATTTCTACACCACTTTATGGATCTCTCCACTAAGACCAGAAAATTCAATCACTCTCAAAAAGATTTTCTCCACAAATCTCCTTCCTAACTATTTCACATAACAAAAGTTTATCTCCTTCTTCCTACTGTTTCTATAACTTTCACTCAAGAAATCACATCAAAATTTTTTATTTTCAAAAACATCTACTCCCCCACCTAACCCACTACTACGCTTTCACAACTACCATCATACTAACATATGGAGGGGCCATGAAGGGGCCCGAGAATAAGCATCACGAATGAGAGAAACACCATTCATTTTTAACCAATATTTGTTTATCTACTCAAGGAGGGACATGAGGTGAAAATATGATAGAATAGCCACGAAATATTGCATATATCAAGTTTCTGGATCATAAGTAAAGAGTCTCTCTGCATAAACAAAACACAACATAGTTTCTTAGGATAAACAATAATGAGAAACATGGGTACATATATCTGAGCTATATGGCATAAAACCAAAATTTATGTAGTTAACAACTAAGACAAGGATTTTCACTTGACGCGATTGACCCTCATTTAAAGAACTAAAATTTTCCATGAGTTAGCATAAACTTTATCACTTTGGCTAATTCCGGCATAAAATGATTCAGTGACATATAGAAATATATTTTTTTAGGACCAACCATGCCGTGAGACAAAGATTTGGATCATGAGAAAGAAATCATTTAGCACTCCATAGTATCTATTTAATGTTGATCTACGTCATAAAAGTTTTTCTCATGCTCTCCAATATTTCTGTCCTTTCGTTGGCCTTTTGGTAATCTATTGCTTCTTAAATTGGTAGATATCTATTTGTCAAATTACAATTGACTTTATTTGTTCAATGTTCTTCGTCAATTTATCTTAGAACAATGATCCAAGTTGTATACTTCTTCAAAGTTTTATCCGTGCAAAATTCTTGTGTCATTTCTATCTTGGGATTATTGAAATTGAACTTTTCACGCTTATTTTAAATTCAAGATTTAGCGCGTAAATCAAAAAAAAATTCTATTGATTGACATTTTTTTCGTCCTTGATATATTTTTCTTAAACCAACAATTTAAAAATTAGAATTTTGAGTTATCCATAATTCTTTGTCTTATCAAAGTTTAATCCTCATGCGCTTTATTTCCTTATTAATTATTATCTCGAGCTCATATTCCTTATAGAATTTGATACACTGGTTTCCTTTAAATCAAATTTCTAAATGTTTCATGCTTAACCTTTAATAAATATTCAATGCTTACCGAGTATTTCATTTCAAAGGTTGACTTAAGAAGAGAACCAAAGATAATGGAAGGTATGGCCGACTAAATAACTGTGATTGACCTAGTTGAGGATGAGTTTGACTGTGAAGAATCAGAGTCGCTTCAAGACAAATTTGACAAGCTTGAGACAAAAGTGTCACAAATGGTGAAAAAAATTGAAAGTATGAAAGAAATGATTTTCGTTCTTACGTATTCATTCGTTGAAGGCTCAGAAGCATACTCACCCTTCGACACTGCCATAATTCCCACCTTTGAAGGCTTAGAAGCATACTCATCCTATGGCACTAATGCACCTAATTTAATTATAATGCCCAATTTTTCTCTAACATGCACTTATTCTCGCCAAAAGAGACATTCAACAACTTGGCGGAGACGAGCAAAAATGGAGCAAATAGTGAAAGGCATTTTAATATAGAGACTAATTAATTTTATTTTTACAAATGAACTTGCTTCACCTTTTAAGATTAATTAAGTCGATGTTCTGATGTGTGATGGGGTGGGTAGTCCTGTTGAACACCTGAAGGCATATGTTGATTGGGTGAGAAATATTTAGCAAGACAATGAATTAAAGATGAGACTTTTTGTTAGGAAACTTATGAGTCCATCTTTGATGTAGTACACAAAGTAGGATATATGAAAATGGTCTTCTTGGGGCAACCTAGTCAATAATTTTATCAAGTAATATAAGTCTTCTAGAAATACTCCTAGAGGAGTTGAGAAATCTGCAGAGTTTCCTAAGGATCCAAAAGGAAAAGAAGCAAATTCATCCTTTTTCGTAATTTTTGCAAGCACCTACAATTGAACCTGACAGAACTCCAACAATGGTTTTCTTGAGAATGATGATTTGAGTTTAGTGGGATCCTTCTTTTAAGATATGTCACCTAAGATTTATGTAGTAGGATGATCAATTTTTGGGTAGCATCTTTTGGGAACAATTATGTATTTTGTGAACCTAATGATCAATCCTTTATACATTTTTAAATTTCCTTTTATGTAAGGTGAACTACGATTGACCTGATTTCTTCGGTGGATACGTAGACAACCCATATAGGGACTCAATCATATTAGCATGGGATTTCAACATCCTTTCTTGCATTTAATTGGAACTACATTCGAGTTGATTTTTTTGTCGGACATAGGATACATAGGCAGCCTACATAAGGCTCGGTCTTTTTATTATATTTTTATTTTTCCCCAATAAAATATGAGAGAAAACAATTAGGGCAGAACCTTGGAATGCAATCTAGGCATCGTCATCAAAATGTCATAAAGATCAGGACAGGATTTTGACACGCAAGATGATGTATCATCATTATAATTGTCTTCAGACTTGGGGCAAATTTTGGGATACGTCAGAGTTAGCAAAGAATACGGATCAAGCTAAAGCCAATCTTTTAGTGTTTGACATAAGTTAATCTTTCTTCTGATTACTACTCCAAATCAATCGTTACTTTTCTTTTACATCACATGTATTAGAGCCTACTAGCTAAGAAATCTTTTGATCCACTCAATTATCTGGCATTGAAAATTGAGTTGACTGTGGACTTACATCGAGGACAGTATGATAATGACAGATAATTTTGAAGTATTCAATACTAATATGGGTTTAGTGCAAGCATAGAATGGTGATAGCAAGAACAATTTGCTCCGAAGAAACATTTTGGTCGATTTGCCAAGTACTTTAAGCCTTCTTCCTACCACTACCATAATTTCTAGCTCAATCAAAAATATTTGTTTAACCATATTTCCTCGTCCAACTCCATCCTATACAATCTCTCTGAAAATGCCATCAGTATGTACTACTGATCTAAAAAATTTCCAGCTTACTATGATGCCAAATATCCATTCTCCTATAATTGTGCTTCCTTCCAAGAAAAGTAAGCATGGACGATTATCAGTCTATCAAAATGCAAAACTTGAAAATGAGATTCT
>NC_061120.1:166609894-166615771 GCF_002878395.1 Capsicum annuum | reverse complement strand
CCATATTCAGTACTGTTACAAACTTTGTATCAGTTACCATCTCATATCATGCTCATCTCAGTCATGTAATTCATAAATTGATTTTAGCCATGTAATCATTCATCAGATATGCATGTTTAGTATGTAAGTTTAGTCTATTAGACAAGTCACATAATCATGCTTCATTTGTGCATTTCTAATTCAGTATGTAAACTCAATCTATCGGTACTCTCTCAGCTTAACTAGTCACATTCGAGGATGAATATTCCCAAGGGGGAGATATTGTAATACCCTGTATCTCCCTAGCCTAGATTACCTACTGTACATGGGTTATCCTAAATAAAATAGTTGAAATACTCAGTAATTTTCATATTAAAGCCTACCATTGCGTAGAAAATTCAATTAGCTTTCAAATGATATAAAATTCACTTAAATTCGATAGCCGGGTAAGAAGTTATGGCAATTTTAAGTTTCAGCCATTAAACATCATCATTTAGGCCATTAGCGTGTCATGGAGTGTGTCAAAATAATAGTTGTCAATTTTCAGAGTTGCTCCACAATATTTGCGCATCGCGCCATAGACCCAGTTCACAATTGTCAATTTCCAGTGTACTAACGTGATTCCACCGTATCGCGCTGCACTTCTAGTTCACAACCAAAGTGGCAATGTGATACCACCGCGTCGCGCCACCATGAAATTTCTCATTCATCATTTTACAGTGGCCTAGCACAATAGTGGCACGCTGGGCTAGGGTTCCAGATCGAGAAAATTTCACAAAAAGTTAAAGTTACATCCAGGGTTAAAACAGTCTTTTCTCATGATTTAATTCTGTCCAGATGTGGGATTTAAGATCTAAAAACTTGTAAACCCTTCATTATTCACTTTTCCCTAAAATTAAAAGGTAGTTCTCTCTCAATAAAACAAACCCTAGCTCTCAAGAATAAAGGTCAATCGCAAAAATATCTTCAAGAACTCCAAGAATCTCACAAACTAAGGTATGTTAGATGTTCATCCATGGATCCTTAGCTTCCATGGAGCCCAAGAATCTTTTTTCAAAATACAAGATTTATGATTTATGATTTTTATGCTCGAATTAGATTGAATTCATGTTCATGATGTTGTTTGAGTTTTAATCCATGATTTAGATTACAAGTTCTGAGAATTGATTCTAGTATGTGTTGAATTACATGATATTCATGATAAACCCTTCAATTTGCAAGTTGATTGTTGTAACCATGTCAACCCTAAGAGTTTATGATTTAATGAACCAAGTATAATTCTTATATGTCTGATAAATCATCTGTGAGAATTAAATAATGTCATTATAGCATGCTAACATGTATTCCCCATTCATGTACAAGTTAATGCATTATAAGTGTTTGATGGAATGTCTCTATGAATGAATTATGACCAAGTACACACTGTTGTGTTATTCAAGATTATTCTTTGCTTTACTTTTTATGCTATCGAGTCTTGGGGGTATTTAATACCCAAAAATTTAGTTGTATACCTAGAGCCAGTGTTAGTGATAGAATAATATCAGTTATGTTGCGATCAGTAGTAATCTCAGTCCATTATAGAACTCAGTAGAATTCAGTCAATTATAGAACTTAAGAAAACTCAATAATCTTAGTATCTGTCTAATGCAGTTTAGTGTCTTTCAGTTCAGAGTAGGATTCAGCACCGAGTGAACCC
This sequence comes from Capsicum annuum, assembly GCF_002878395.1. NCBI lineage: Eukaryota > Viridiplantae > Streptophyta > Magnoliopsida > Solanales > Solanaceae > Capsicum > Capsicum annuum. Next base: position 166,614,096 of record NC_061120.1, on the reverse strand, counting down.
AAGAATGGAGGCTCACCTACCAGTAGAGGGTGTGATCCTTAGAAATAATCCTTATATTCCAGAACTATGTAGCCAGCGTAGGTTGAGACATCAAACCTGCTAGTTGAGGGTTGATTAGGTGCTCTACCTACCAGTAAAGGGTACCACCATTCTTGTTTAGGGAACCTGCCAGTAGAGGGTTACTCTTCAGCTTATCTATAACTGTGGGATAGTACTGTCACCCTTCCAATTAGGGTTACAGATTGGACACCTATTAGTTCAGGTTGGGGCATGTCGATTAGATGATTACCTCCCATAGTTTTAGTTTTAGTTTCAGTCTTCAAAATAGAATCCAGTTTAGTTCTACATAATTAGAACTGTCAGATACAGTCACTCAGTTATCAGTAATTAAGATCATCAGTGATCTCAGATTATCATTATATTCAGTTATCATTTATCAGATTTAGTTCTAGTATACTCAGTTACAGTATGCTTAATATGTTTAGTAGTTACAGATCCTCCATGTATGCTAATCCATCTCTTGCATATCCTTCAATTAGTTATTGTTCATGCATATGAACCCATGCCTTCAGCCTCACCTCATTTAGCATACTAGTATATTTTTATGTACTGATCGCATACCCGTTTCTTGCGCTATGATGTTTCATATCATAGGTTCAGACGCTCAGGTTCCTAACCGCACTTAGCCAGATTCAGCTAACAGTAGCAGTTTTAGCAATGTGTCCTCATATATCGAGGATATGCTTTAATTTTAGTACTTCAGCTTAGCAGTATTTTAGTAGATGGAGTTAGTTGGGGGATTGTCCCATCAGCTCCACTTTTAGAGAGTTTCATTTAGAGGATTTTCAAACTAGATTTTTAGATAATACTTTATATTCAGATGTTATTATTCATTATCAGTATTTTAGATATTTGAACTTTATGGCATTTCAGTCTATTTTTTGCATTAATTATAGTATTATTGTTCAGTGCTCAGAGAAGATATCATTCATGGGTTATCTTGTGGCCCTTTGGGGTCGTAAGCACCGAGTGACGACTAGGGGGTAGTCTCGGGTTATTACACCTAGACCCATCTGTCCATCAGAAATTAGAAGTTTCTTGGGTTTAGCTTGTTATTACCATCAGTTTGTTAAATGGTTTTCATCTATTTCATCCCCTATGACAAGATTGACTAAGAAGAAAGTTATTTTTTGAGTGGTCAAATTCCTGCGAGAAAAGTTTTTAGGAGTTGTAGACTCGACTCACCTCATCCTCAGTTCTATCGTACAAGATGGTTTCGATGGGTTTTTTATGTACTGTGATGCATACAGAGTAGGTTTGGGTTATGTCCTCATGCAGAGAGGTAGGGTCATAGCCTACCCCTCCAGATAGCTTAATCCTCATGAGAAGAATTATTCAACTCATGATCTTGAGCTAGCAGCAGTAGTATTCGCTTTAAATATTTGGAGGCATTACTTGTATGGGGTGCATGTAGATGTGTTCATAGATCAAAAAAACTTTTAGTATGTGTTCTCTTAGAAATATTAGAATTTACATCAGAGAAGGTGGTTAGAGTTATTGAAGAATTATGACATGAGTGTTCTATATCATCCGGGCAAGGCCAATGTAGTGGCTGATGCTTTCAGTAGATTTTCTATGGGTAGTGTTGCTCATGTTAAGGATGTTAAGAAGAAGTTGGCTCAAGAAGTCCATCAGCTTGCCCAAATAGGTGTCTGCTTACTTGATTCTATAGAAGGTAGTGTATGGGTGCAGAGTAGCTCATAGTAATCTCTAGTTTCCAAGGTAAAGAAAAAGTAGGATAGGGATCCCAGTCTAGTTGAGTTGAAAGAATTAGTCAGAGATCAGAAAGGGGAGGTCTTCTCCCAAGGGGGAGATGGTGTGTTGCATTGTCAGGGTAGATTGTGTGTGCCTGGTGCAGATGATTTAAGGCAACAAATTCTTGCAGAAGCGCATGGTATGTGTTACTCTATTCATCTAAGGGTCACTAAGATGTATCACTATTTATGGGAGATCTATTGGTGGAGTGGGTTGAAGAGAGATATTGTAGAGTTTGTAGTTAAGTACTCTACATGTCAGCAAGTTAAGGTTGAGCACCAGAAGCCTAGTGGGTCCATGCATGAATTTAGTATTCCCATGTGGAAATAGGAGGAAGTGAACATGGACTTTATGACAGGTTTGCCTAGTACCCGTCATCAACATGATTCTATTTGAGTTATTACAGATAGGATGACAAAATCAGCTTATTTCTTGCTAGTCTATACCTCTTTTTCTACCGAGGACTATGCCAAAATCTATCTTAGAGAGTTGGTTAGGTTGCATGGTGTTCCCTTATCTATTATCTCAGACATAGGTACCCAGTTTATCTCTTACTTCTGGAAAGTTTTCCAAAAGGGTCTTGGTACCCAAGTCCATCTCAGTACAACTTGCCACCCTCAAACAGATGGCCAAGAAGAATGGACCATTCAGACTCTTGAGAATATGCTCAGAGCATGCATTATTGATTTCAGGGGTAGTTGGGATGACCATTTGCCTTTGATTGATATCGCATATAATAATAGCTATCACTCAGTATTCGTATGTCTCCGTTTGAGGCTCTCTATGGTAAGATATGTAGATCTCCAATTGGTTTGTTTGAAGTAGGTGAGGCCACAATAGTAGGGCTTGACTTAGTGTTTGATGCATTAGAGAAGGTTCAGTTTATAAGAGAAAGGCTTAGTATTTCCCAAAGCCGACATAAATTGTATGCTGATATGAGGAGAAAGTATCTCGAGTTTGAGGTTAGTGATTTGGTGTACTTGAAAATCTCTCCCGTAAACGGAGTGAGGAGATTCGTCAAGAAAGGGAAACTCAATCCTCGATATGTTGTTCCCTTCAAAATCCTCAATCATTTTGGAAAGGTAGCTTACGATCTTAAGTTTCCTTCAGATTTAGCCTCAGTACACCCAGTATTGCATGTCTCATTGTTGAAAAAGTGTATTGGTTATCCAGCTCTAGTTGTTCCCTTAAATTGTAGATATTCAGAATAGTCTTTCCTTTGAGGAAGTTCCAGCCGAAATTCTTGATCATCAAGTTTGCAGACTAAGGAACAAAAAAGTTCCACTAGTCAAAGTTCTTTGGCAAAATCAGTCCGTTGAGGGAGACACTTGGGAAGCAGAAGCAGATATGCAGACCAAGTACCCTCATCTTTTCTCCGCAAATCTAGTTTCAGTATAAGGTACAAATCTTCTTAAGAATTTTTCTCCGTCATGCTCAGTTTCAACCGCATATCATATTCATATATGTCGTGCATTTATGAATCAGCTAAGTCATGTAATCCATGCATCAGATATTCATATTCAGTGGGTAAGATCAGTTCGGCAGTTTTCCTCAGCTTAACCAATTTCATTCGAGGATGAATGATCCTAATGGAGAGCTATTATAACACCCCATATTTCCCTAGCATAATCTAAGTCTCAATACATGAGTATTCATATATAAAATTTTTGAAACACTCATTATTTTTCAATTTAGAGCCTATCATTGCATAGGAAATTCAATTAGCTTTCCAATGATATAAAATTTTCCCAAATGCAATAACCAAGTAGGAAGTTATGATGATTTTAAGTTTCAATCGTTATAACACCATCATTTTAACCTTTAGTACATCGCGGAGTAGGCCAATCTACCATTTGGTAAATTCCAGTGAGGGTCCGCATCCTAGTGCGTCGCGCCAAAGGTCGACTTGACATTTGTCTATTTCCAGCGTTGACGCTCGATACCACTGCATCGCGATGAACTTCCAAGTCCCAATCAGTGAAGGACGGTGATTTCCCCATATTGCACCATAGACCAGTTCCCCAGTTGTCCGATTCCAGTGACATGGCGCGATAGCACCACATCGCACCAGCCCAGAAAATTGGGTTTTTCAGTCAGTTCTTAGTTTTAATTCCAAGGGATTTTAAGTACTTTTCCCTTATCCTAGTCACCCCAATACACGAAATTAATTCCCTATATCCTAATTGGGCATTATTCAAATCAATTTTTCTCTAAAATCAAGAACATTCTCTCAAGTAGAAAAACCCTAACCTTCAAGAATCAAGGTCAAATCTCAAGAACTCTCCATCAATCATTTCAAATTCATCATCCCAGGTATGTTAGATGTTCATCCATGAATTCCATTCACCCATGGAGTCCAAGTATTTGTTTTAATTAAAAAATCATAA
>NC_061120.1:166598569-166606894 GCF_002878395.1 Capsicum annuum | reverse complement strand
CACCCCCTACAATTTCTTCTCGTTTGGTTTTGCCTATTTTTGTTGAGTAATTGTAAATGATATTAGCTAATAATTTGGTTTGAATGATTTCTCATAAAGTTTGAATTTCAAGTGGATTTGGATGTTTGGTTTTGATGGCCGTTAATTTGAACTAAAATAAAGTAGTTATGGGGTTTATATATGTGTGAATATAGGTTCCTAGACTATTTACAACTCATGATTCAGCTTTGGATAAATTCTTGAGTCTTGAACTTTTCTTGTATGGTTATTGGCCCGTTAAAGGTCACCGCTATATTGACTTGCAAATAATGAACATAGTAACTGATGTTTGGTTTTCTGTCTGCCTAATAGTGCGTTTACAAGCTGACAACCTTAAGTTCAGTTATGTATGTTTAGTTGTCGTCATGGAATTCTTGTAAGTCTTTGTTTTTATACTTGAATGTTGCATCAATTGCTTGTTGGGTCTTAGATTTGATGTGCAACTTCTAAGTTAGCACGGGAAAAATTTTATAAGCTTTAAGCTTTAAGGTGGGATTGATGGTTTGGCCTGAAATCCTACAAGCTGGTTGGAGGACTTGCATAATAGCAGCAGATTAAACGGAGGGGCTGCTATAATTCCTTACATAATTGATTTTTGGATGAGTCTTGAGTGTCTCACGTAAGAAAGGTTATTGTAATTGTTAATTTTTTATTTTGGTTCTAGCTTTAGCCACTTTCTCGTCTAAATATATGATTTATTCAAAGTGGGGAAGTTTTCTATTTGGAACCATACTGTCCAAAGCTGTACTTGTATTTTTAGAGCTATGTTTTCACCATTTTAAATTGTTGTCCATAAGCTCGAAAACACGCATTCGTCTCTTGTTAGTGGCTCAATTTAATCTCGGACATGGGCCAAAGCATTTTCTTCTCTTGCTTACAGATTATAGCAAATATACCCATAGGAAGTATCTTCAGTTTATTGTTATGAAGATGTTTTTGGGTGCTTTACCAACAGCAGTGGTGGTGCAGCGGAAAGGGGCTTCCCTAACCTACCCAGAGGTTGAGGGTTCGACCCTGGGTATGGACAAACACTCTGTTGGGAGCTCTCTCCCCAAATGAGCCCGACGCGGGGCGAATCCGAATATAGTCGGACTCCTAAAAAGTGGGTACCGAACATCGGGTGGTTTAAACCAAAAAAAAAAAAAAAAAGATGTTTTTGGGTGCTTTGAATCACTTGTTCTTTTTGAGTTTTCCAAATCTGCCTACTTGAGATTCCAGAGGAGAATCTGCTGTCTTGGTAATGTATTGTTGAGATTGTTCTGATGTTAAAATCAATTAGCTGAGCATATTAAAAGTCTATGTTATGTGTTATCTTTGCAGATTATGTGTTTTCTTATGTATGCTTTTATTAATTATGATGCAATAGCGGAAGATATACCTATGGAAAGAAGGTCATATTTAAGCATATTATTCATTGTTGCATCAATTTTATGGTGTTGTGGACTCCTTTGTTGACTTTATGTCAAAATTGATATAGTTGGTAGTTTGTTTTAGCTATTGATTAATTTATTTGAAATGTTTTTTTGTCTTTGTTTAATTTCTCTTTTGAACGAGAGTTCAGAATCTTTTCTTTATATGTCTGTTATGAGATGAAAAATAAATATGCGACTAAATAGCAACGATTCAGGAATTTTCAGCCAAATCAGTTTAAAACTAATCGCATATGATTGAAGCAGTGTATTATTTGTCTTAAAAATATTGCTTATACTTCGTCTAAGTTTTTTTTTACCATTTCTTTTTTATCATTAGCAAAAGAAGCTTTGGTAAGTTGTGAATCTTACATAGAAAGGTTATTTTTAATCGTTAGGAAACTCATGATCGTGATATTAACTTATCATCTTTCTTGTTTTAATAAATGGTCTATGTAAATAAAGAAATTTGTTGTAGACACCATGATATAGATTTTTCTTCTTTGATCGAAGTTGTTAAATTGAAATCTTATTTAGTATCCGACGTCGAAGGCCCCGGCAGAAATGTTTTTCTTTCTCTCTTCCCTCTCGTACTAAAGGTTTCCCGTTCGTTTTTATAGAAATTGTAGTCACATAGAAGTAATGGTTGTTGTGAGATATGTCTCTTTAAATCTCTTGATCCATACTTTGGAGTATACCTGTAGTTCATGATATATAACCTCCTTAATGTTAATAATATGTTATCATATTTACGAAAACTTTCCAGAAATAGTTACAAATTCTTAAACTATATTTGTTTCCTCAAGCAAGTATTCACCTGAGATGAATTTTCTCTCTGCAGTAACATAACTGTTAACTTAGATACAACCAACTTGCATGAAGCATTTTATTGACTAATTCTTGGCCAATGCAGTATCATTAATGTTTTGCAATCACATAGAAAATCAATAAGGGGAATAGCAACTACTGATGTGAACTTGGGAGCGCATTTGGGGTCTCTTGGCTTGACTCCATCTCTATTCAAATCAGAGAAGCGATAATAGATGCATCACGTATTTTTCTCTAGCAGTCTGGTGCCTCTTTCCCTCTTTTAAGTTTTATTCCATTGACACTTATTATTATGTTGTTTAGTATCTCGCACATTATTATTTTAAATTTATATTTTTGTATGCTTCTTATTTGAATTGTTGTGAAACTTTAAATAATTTTAGAGAATCTAATTGTTCTCTCTCAACCTGTTAGATTTTAAACTTAGCATAGTCACTAGTTTGTGAATTTAATTTGTATAGTTTAAGTTAAAACATGATAGGTAAAATATGTTCCTTTATAATAAATGACCGAGTTGTTAGAGTCCCTTCATGCTTCTTTAATATAGAATAATGGCTTTATATTAAGAACCAAAATTAGTTTTAATTAATTAATAACATTTAATAGTTGCATTAGGCGAATTTATCATGCTAGACTTGGAAATTGGCTTTAGCTATTTTAGATATGGTAAATCAACTCCCTTTTCTCATCAATTTCAAATAAAAGATGGTACTTTTTCAATTTGATTCTATGAGGCCTTTTCTTAAGATTTCAAATGACGAAAAAAATATTTTTTTTATAAAGAAAACGTGAGCCTTTTCTTAATAATAATAAATAAATTCTCAAATCTGTAGAGATTCTAAAAATTATATTTCTATGTTTATCTTTCAATGATTTACTTAGCATGTATTAATCTATCATTTTATTTACGTCTATGTTATAAAACTAGAGTTGTTTTTTACAATTAAAAAAATGTGATATGGCATAATTAATCATTTTTTTAGTCTAGACTTTTATGTAAATTATTAATTAGAAGCTTTGTATATATTTTAAGAGAAATGATTTAAAGTAACTATCTTTTGAAAACAATAAGGTTACATTATTTTTAAGAGGATCTATAGAGTGTCTTTTATAATTTCAGAAAATGGGTGAATTTTTATAGGTCATCTTTCATTATTTCGGAAATGGGTGAATTTTTAATTCATGACGAGGGCATTATAAATTTTTCTTTCTAAATTTTTTATAAATAATTAGCATGTTTTATTTTAATATGATGTATATATTTTTAATACCTTAATTATATATTTCATAACATAATGTTTGATCTTTTTATCGAACCTAAATTTGGCCGGTTAATCATAGTTAGTGGATTCTTTAAGGTGTCTAATCCCTTCCCTTTAGGATAATTAAAATCCTTACCTAGAATGTTAAGTTGTGTAGACCTAAAATGAAGTCTTTTTTTTCTTTTAATCACATAGTTTACAATGGTGTCCTAATTCACCATAGAATTAATTAGGTGGCGACTTCCTTAATTTACATAGAAGACTTTCAATATGTTGTAACTCGGTTTGACCCGTGTTAAAATAGGTATAACAGTTTGGCGGCTTCAATGGGGAACTTTTAGGTTCTTAACCATAAAAAACTTAGGTTAATAATTATGTTTTTTATATATTGTTATTTGTTTCGCCCTCTTTGTCTGGATTTATCATGTTTGTGTTATGTAAATGGTTTATTTGCTATTATTCTGTATAAACTGTGTATTTGTTTATCGCTTTATATAAATTGATATTCCATTCATATTTCCTCCACTTCAAAAAACTAACACACACACACATTGTACACATGGATTGTTCTTTCTCAAAATTCTTTCAAATCACCTATTTTTTAGAGTTGGCGCAGATGTGGGGTTATCGAAAGTTTTACTAGCGTGGTACCACGTGCCTTCTCATATAGAAAATCCAAGTCCATGACTACCCAAATCTTAGAAAAACTTAAGATCATTGTCAACCTTGATTTAGGCCGTGCATACATAAGCCATAGGTGGTCTGACCCATGGTGTCATTCCACGAATTTTGAAAACGCCCTTATGTCAAAAGGATTCACATTCCAATGATAACCCTCATATTATGTGTAGAGATAATGATAAATTGATCCAAGTCAAAATTTGACAAAATTGAGTTTGAAAAATTCTAACTCCAAACTCGAGTAATGTCATTAATTAAAGCTTGAATCCATTTGTTGGAATCTAAATTGATATTTGATGCTTTGGCCTACCTCCGACATAAAGGAGCCATTTGCATATTAGGACGTGTCATTTAACATATTTGTATTATTTATTCTGTGAATTTTCTTGCTTACGTGCTACTTGACCTACATGAATTTATTTGCAATATGATTTGACTTGACATTTATCTGCTAATTTCACCTTCTTTTTTTTTTATTTTTAGAGAAGAAAATTAAATTTGCATTTATATATCTCTTTATTATCTATTTTATTTTTACATATTCCATATTATGATATATTTTTTAAAATTCTATTATTGTAACACTTCTGTGCTTAACACATTTCAATGATGCTAAAGCATCATTTAGAAAATTATCCTAACCCTGTTGAACTCTTATTATTTCAATTAAGGTTCTTTCATTTTTATTTTTTTTATGGTCTTCTATAGGGTTCACATTCTTTCTTCAATTTTTTTTATTTGTTTATTTCGTCATTATTTTAATTTTTTTTCTTTAAGATTTTCAATACTTGTGTCTGCAATTTGTTAAAAACTTCTTTATACTTTGTTAATGTTTGCATAATTCTTCGCAAATATTTTTCCTGTCTATTTTTCCTAAATTTATTCATTTAAAATTTTGCCAGACTCGTTTTAAATCAAATTTTGCCAAACTCATGCTAAATTCGAACTTTTAAATTTTTTATCTTTTCAAGCTCTTCCAAGTCCCTCATTTACTGCTGTAATGACAAAATATTTAGCACTCCGTAGTATCTATTTAGTATTGATCTACGTCAAAAATTTTTTGCCCATGTTCTCCTATATTTCTATCCTTTCACTGGCCTTCAGGTCATTTGTTGCTTCTTAAATTGGTAGATATCCAAAAAAATTTTTTTTTACTCAACTGTCAAATCACACTTGACTTTATTTGTTCAACGTTCTTCGTCAAATTATCTTAGAACGAAGACCCAAGTTGGATACTTCTTCAAAGTTTCATTCATTCAAAATGCTAGTGTCGTTCCTATCTTGGGATATATTGAAATTGATCTTTCTGCACTTATTTTAAATTCAAGTTGTAGCGTGTAAATCAAAATAAATTCTATTGATTGACAGTTTTTTCGTCCTTGATATTTTTTCTTAACCCAACAATTTAAAAATTAGAATTTTGAGTTATCCATAATTCTTTTTCTTATCAAAGTTTAATCCTCGTGCGCTCTATTTTCTTACCAATTATTATCTTGAGCTCATATTCCTTATATAATTCGATCCATTGGTTTTCTTTAAATCACATTTCAAAATGCTTCATGCTTAGCCTTTCGTAACTATTCAATGCTTATCGAGTATTTTATTTCAAAGGTTGACTTAAGAAGAGCACCAAAGATAATGGAAGATATGGCCGACCAAATTATTATAATTGACCTAGTTGAGGATGGGTTCGACTGCGAAGAACCAGAGTTACTTCAAGACAAAGTTAACAAGCTTGAGACAAAAGTGTCACAAATGGATCTAGAAATTGACAGCATAAAGAAATGATTGTCGGTCCTACGAATTTATTCGTTGAAGGCTCAGAAGCATACTCACCCTTCAGCACTGCCATACTTCCCACCTTTGAAGGCTTAGAAGAAATTTTATCCTTTAGCACTGCCGCACCCACTTTTGATTATAATGCCTAATTTTTCTCAAACATGTACTCATTCTCGCTAAAAGAGACATTCAACAACTTGGCGAAGGCGAGCAAAAACAGAGCAAATGGCATTTTAATACCAAAACTAATCAGATTTTCATTACAAATGAGCTTGCTTCACCTTTAGAGATGGATTATGGAGATGTTCTAATGTGTGATATTGTAGGTAGTCCTGTTGACCACCTGTAACACCCTGGGAGTATACCCTAGATGTCATACAGAGCATACAATCACAAGTGACCACAAGCTATCCCATGAGCTGGTACTGCTGTGATCCTTGAATAATAATAACAAAACACACATATGTGGAATAACTGAATTCAACATAAGGTTTTAAATACTAAAATATTTCTGAATCATAAGTTTGAAAATAACTGTCGAAAAACAACTGTCTGAAAACTGATAAAAGTAATGACAAATAGACTGACTGTCTGAAGTATTCGAAAGCCTCTAAAACTGACTGAATAAAAGTTGATGGACATACCCCAACTAACTCCAACTGACTATTGAATTCAAAATACTAAAATAAACATAACCGGTCCTTAAAATATGAGGACTCACCACTGCTGCTGCAGATGCGCTGGAATGTCTAAGTGTGGTCAGGAACCAGAGTGTTCAAACCTATGATATGAGACATCAAGACGAAAGAAATGAGTATGTGGTCAGTACTTATAATGTACTGGTATTCTAGATGAGGTTAGATGATTATGCACGGATTATGTGCATGAGTAACAACTGACTGAATGAGTAGAATGAGATAACTGAATAACTGAAATGTATATGCGTGAATGCTGTAATATTTGAGAATGCATGACTAAGCATATAACATGATTCTAAAATAGTCTATAAACTGAAAACTGAAATTTGATAACTAATATACATACGTGAATGCGGGAAAATTTTAGAATGCATGATCAAGCATATAACATGATTCTGAAATAGTTTATAAATTGAAATACTGAAATTTGATAACTGAATAATTGATAAACTGTATACTATGGTCAAGAAAAACTAAATTGAGTTCCGAACTAAATACTGAAACTAAAGCTGTAGGAGGTATCATCTAATCGACATGCCTCAAATCTGAGCTGATAGGGTCCAACCTGTGACCCTAGTTGGAAGGGTGATAGTACCGTGCCACGGGTACTAACAATGGCTGTGTCAATCCTAAATTAGCAGGAAGATATCTTGTCAATCTTAAACTAACAGGACGACTCATGGGATATATGTTAACCCTAAACTAGCACTACTAAAGTTCAAACAATATACTAACAAGAATGCCCTATTCCTGGGTTCGTTCGGTGCTGAATCCTACTCCCAACTTAACTAACACTGATTATGAGACTAAACTAAGTTTAACTAAAGAAAGAACTAAATCAAATTACTGAACTGGTCTAAGTGTGACTGACATGATAACTGACTGAACTGATAATGCTCATACGTGTCTAAAACCATTCTAAAAGTACTCAGACTAAGTAAATAACTAAATTTATGGGTATTCATAACCCCCAGGATTTGATAACAATAACAATATGGACACAAAAGCTTTGAAACCATGGAAGGAAATTATTGTTCAAAACTATTCACTTAAGCATTTCATCAAACACATAGCGGCGCTTTAAACATGATAAGATAGCACGATCACATGACCAAATCATAAACTAAGGGTTTTTTCTAAATTCACATAAACATGATATGGAAACCACAATATTTAAAACATACTATAATGCATTCCACATAACAATAATTGAAATCATAACTTGAAACCAAATTACCAAGGTATAGATAAACATACTTCAACTTTCAAACGTGTAAGGGCTCTTTCTAGCTAAACTCTTTAAAACATAATACATGATCAAAATTCATAAGAGTTTCATGGAGGTAATTCATTGTAAATATGTAAGTTCATTGTAAACATGTAATAAGTAGTCATTGTTCAAAACTCATTTCTTTGGACATTTTATCAAACACTTACAATTCATGATTTAAACATGGAAATAGTTTTAAACATGTAGTAATATAGTTATTTTGATACTAAATCACAGTTTAAGGTACAAACCAATGAGTAAGTATCATTCAAATGTGTAGGGTTTAACTTCAACAACAAACTGTGTATAAACATATTATAAAATTGAAATTCATGGTTTAAATTCATGATAACATGTTA
>NC_061120.1:166565824-166595569 GCF_002878395.1 Capsicum annuum | reverse complement strand
TTACAAACTTGGTATCAGAGCCTAAGGTTCAATAGAGTCCTAGGAAGTCTAAAAGCCGGATCTAGTAGAGTCTTGTGCATGGGTGTGTTGCGCGCCACATTTATGTGCAAGAGGCTATGAGATGTTTTAGGAACAGTTTTCCCTCTTTCAGTGTTCATGTCGTTCTAGTGAGCATAATCTCAAGTTAAACTCTTAGTCTGATCCGTTCTTCTCTTAATTTAGAATATGCCTCCAAAGAGGAGAAACCAGCTCGCTCCTCAGGCCAAAGATCCTTTGGGCGAACATATTTCGCATGCGGAGTTTAGGTCCACATTCACCACACTTGCTCAGTCTGTGGCTACCCAAAATGAACGGCTGCCAGTTATTCTGGCCAATCCTGTGGACAACTCAGCCACAGCTAGGATTCGGGACTTCACCCAAATGAACCCTCTATTTTTCTTTGGGTCTAAGTTTGATGAAGACCCTTAGAAATTTATTGACCAAGTCCAGAAAGTCATAGACATCATGGGATTTACTTCTTGTCAGAGTTCCTAGTTAGCCGCATACCAGTTGCAAGATGTGGCTCATACTTGGTACAAGCAGTAGAAGTCTGGGAGGTTAGAGGATGTAGGTCCCTTTGAGTGGGAGGAATTTGTCATGGCTTTCTTAGATAAATTCTTTCCCCAAGAGCTGAGGAAGGCAAAAGTTATTGAGTTCATCAACCTCAGGAAGGGAAATATGATGGTTAAAGAGTATTCTCTCAAATTTACTCAGCTAGCCAGATATGCCCCTCATGTGGTTGCAGAAAATAGGGCTAAGATGAGCAAGTTTGTGCCAGGATTGAATAATAGCATGGTAAATGAGTGTAGGTCTGCGATGCTAAACAGTGATATGTCTTTATCTAGGCTTATGACCTATGCTCAACAAATAAAGGAGCAAACTATTAGGACTAGGGAGAGGTAAAATAAGAGAGCAAGATCAGACAGTTTTAGTTTTGATCAACCCAAATCAGAAAGAGAAAATCGTTCGCAGTTTCGTCCCAAGCCAAAAGTTCCAGCTCCTTCCTCCGCCAATGCCCCAGTGCCAAAATTCAAAGAAGGCAACAGAGATCGACCACCAAGATCTAAGTCTCAAGGCAGTGTCAGAAGTGGCCAAACTAATCCCCTTATCAGACTTGTGGTAAGAACCATAAGGGTACCTGTAGAGCTGGTAGCGATGTTTGTTTCGGTTGTGGTAAGTCAGGCCATAGGATTAGAGAGTGTCTGTAGTCAGGTCTACAAGGTCAGCAGAATTATTCCACAGCCCAGTCCGGTCGCCCAAATCAGTAGGGTGCCACTTCCAATGCTGCTAGAGGCTAATGCGCAAATAGACTCTATGCTCTTCAGACCTGACAGGATTAGGAAAATTCTCCTGATATCGTTACTGGTACGTTACATATTTTCCATGTTCATGTTTACACTTTGCTAGATCTAGGTACATCCTTATCTCCTGATTTCGGAATCAGTCTCGAAATTTTAGCAGAGCCCTTTTTAGTCTCTACCCTGGTGGGTAAAACCATCATAGCTCAATGGGTATACAGGAACTTCTCGGTTATGATATTTTAGAAAGCCACGTCAACATGTTTAGTCGAGTTAGAGATGACTGATTTTGATGTCATTCTCAACATGTATTAGCTTTATTCCTGTTATGCCACAGTTGACTACAGAAACAAGATAGTTCAATTTCAGTTCCTGAATGAGCCCGTCCTAGAGTGGAAGGGTAGTACTTCATCTTTCAGGGGTCAGCTTATTTTCTACCTTCGGGCAAGGAAAATGATTTCTAAGGGATATGTTTATCATCTTGTTCATGTTAAAGACTCTGGTTCCAAATCTCCTAGCTTTGAATCAATTCCATAGGTTAACGAATATTCAGATGTCTTTCCCAAAGATATTCCAGGCATTCCTCGCAAAAGGGAAATAGACTTCTGCATTGACCTTATTCTAGATACTCAGCCTATTTCTATTCCGCCATACAGAATGGCACCAGCAAAGCTGAAGGATCAGTTGAAGGATATCTTAGATAAGGAATTCATTAGACCCAGTGTTTCCCCATGGGGCGCACCAATCTTATCCGTGCACAACAAAAATGGTTCTCTCAGGATGTGTATTGATCACCATCAGCTCAACAAAGTTACTATCAAGAACAAGTATCCTTTTTCCAGAATAGATAACTTGTTTGACCAGCTCTAGGGTGCCAGTTATTTCTCTAAGATAGACCTTAGATCAGTCTATCATCAGCTCAGAGTTAGAGAATATGACATCCCAAAGACAGCTTTCCGTACTCGGTATAGTCACTTAGAATTTCTAGTTATGTCCTTTGGTCTTACCAATGCCCCAGCCGCTTTTATGGACTTGATGAACCGAGTGCTCAAGTAGTACTTGGACATGTTCGTCATAGTCTTCATAGATGATATCCTGGTCTATTCCCGCACTGAGCTTGATCATTCAGACCATCTCAGAATTGTACTTCAGACTCTCAGAGATTACCAGCTATTCACTAAATTTAGTAAGTGCGAGTTTTGGATAAGGCCAGTAGCGTTCCTTAACCATGTTGTTTTCGGTGATGGCATTAGAGTAGATCCTCAGAAGACCAAAGCAGTAAGAAATTAGCCTCGCCCTATCTCTCCATTAGATATCAGGAGTTTTTTGGGTTTGGCTAACTATTATAGGCAATTTATTGAGGGATTTTCTTCTATTGCATCCCTTATGTCCAAATTGACTCAGAAGAAGGTCAAGTTTCAGTGGTCAGATCTTTACGAGAAGAGTTTTTAGGAATTGAAGACTTGACTCACCTCAGCTCCAGTATTAGCTCTTCCAGATGGTTCAGATAGGCTCGTAGTATACTGTGATGCATCCGAAGTGAGTTTAGGTTGTGTCCTCTTGCAGCATGGTAAGGCCATAGCCTACGCCTCCAGGTAATTAAAGCCCCATGAGAAGAATTATCCTACTCATGATCTTGAGTTAGCAGCCGTAGTATTTTCCTTGAAGATTTGGAGGCATTATCTATACGAAATTCATGTAGATGTCTTCACAGATCATAAGAGTCTCCAATATGTCTTTTCTCAGAAAGATCTCAATCTTCGTTAGAGAAGGTGGTTAGAGCTCTTGAAAGATTATGACATGAGTGTCCTTTATCATTCGGGAAAGGCCAACGTTGTGGCTGACGCTCTCAGTAGACTCTCCATGAGTAGTTTTTCTCACGTTGAGGATAACAAGAAGAAAATAGCTCAGGAAATCCATCAGCTTGCCAGACTAGGTGTTCGCTTAGTCGATTCTTCAGAGGGTGGTGTATGTGTTCAAGATAGTTCAGATTTATCTCTAGTTTTCGAGGTGAAAGAAAAGTAAGATAGGGATCCTAGCCTTGTTAAGCTAAAAGAGTTAGTTCAGAATAAAAAAGTAGAGGTTTTCTCCCAACGAAGAGATGGTGTCATTCGTTGTCAGGGTTGTCTCTATGTTCCAGGTGTAGATGATTTAAAGTAGAGAATTCTTGCAGAAGCACATGGTGCGCGATACTCTATTCATCTAGGGTCTACTAAGATGTACCACGACCTACAAGAGATCTATTGGTGGAGTGGGATAAAGATAAATGTTGCAAAATTTGTGGCTAAGTGCCCTACATGTCATCAGGTTAAGATAGAGCATCAAAAACCTAGTGGTTCCATGCAGGAGTTCACTATTCCTACTTGGAAGTGGGAAGAAGTGAACATGGACTTCATGATGGGTTTTTCTCGAACTCATTATCAGCATGATTCAGTTTGGGTCATTGTAGATAGAATGACCAAGTCAGCCCATTTTCTTCTAGTCCATACCTCTTATTCAGTCGAGGATTATGCCAAACTCTATATTAGGGAGTTGGTCAGATTACACGGTGTTCCATTATCTATCATCTTAGATAGAGGTACCCAGTTCACCTCTCACTTCTGGAAAGAATTCCATAAGGGTCTTGGTACCCAAGTTCATCTTAGTAAAACTTTTCATCCTCAGACAGATGGTCAAGCAAAAAGGACCATCCAAACTCTTAAGATATGCTAAGGGCGTGTGCAATTGATTTCAAGGAAAGTTGGGATGACCACTTGCCTTGGATTGAGTTTGCATACAACAATAACTATCATTCTAGTATTAAAATGGATCCGTTTGAAGCTCTCTATGGTAGGAGGTGCAGATCTCCAATCGTGTGGTTCAAAGTTAGTGAGGCCTCAGTCATAGGGACTGACTTAGTATTCGATGCCTTAGAGAAAGTCCAGTTAATCAGAGAAAGACTCTGGACTGCTTGGAGCTGACAGAAGTCGTATGCTGATGTTTGTAGAAAGGATCTTGAGTTCGAGGTCGATTACTATGTCTATCTAAAGATCTCTCCCATGAAGGGAGTGAAGCAGTTCGGCAAGAAGGGAAAGCTCAGTCCCCGATATGTCAGTCCCTTCAAGATTCTCAGTTGCTTAGGCAAGGTAGCTTATGAGCTTGAATTGCCTTCAGATCTAGCCTTAGTTCATCCAGTCTTTCATGTCTCTTTGCTCAAGAAGTGTATAGGTGATCCATCAGCTGTAGTCCCTATTCAGAGCATTGATAGTCAGAATAGTCTCTTCTATAAAGAAATTCTGGTCGAAATTGTAGACTATCAGACTCGTAGACCAAGGAACAAAGAAGTCCCTCTAGTCAAAGTTCTTTGGCAAAATCAGTCCGTTGAGGGAGCTACTCGGGAAGCAGAAGCAGACATGCATACCAAGTATCATCACATATTCTCCGCCAATCTAGATCAAGCTCAAGGTAACAGTTCTCCTAAAGCTTATTCAGTTTCCCGTTTAGTATTCTATACCACTTGGTATTTAGTTCATGCTCATGTTTCATCAAAAATCTGGTATCAAGTACCATTGCATGTTCAGTCATGCATTCATGTATCAGTCTATTGTATAATCATGCATCAAATATACATTCTTATTGGGAGAACTCAGTTATCAGAAATCTCAGTTATGCATTCATGAATCAGTTACTCCTACATCAGATATGCATGTCCAGCATGATATGTTTAGCTTATCAGTCATGTCCGTCATGAGATCATGTTCTAGTAGTGTATACTTTCACGTACTCTAGTTTATCGTCTATGCCCATTTCATTCAGTCTCATTCGAGGATGAATGTTTCCAAGGGGGAGATATTGTAGTACCCCATATATTTCTAAGCTAGAAAATGAACCATTGTTCCTACACATGAAGCCTCCTATCTTGTGATTCATATTGGAGTACATGAATTAGGATGAGTATCCTAGTGATTATAGAGTTTATGATGTGTTAAGCATGTTCATAAGAGTCACTTAGAGTAAGCCAAGCTAAGAACTTTTGAATCCACAAAGTTTTTGTGTGTGATTTCACATAGGTCATATTTGAACGAGCATAACTTAGTTTATAGGTAGTATTTTATAAGATTTATATCCTTCAAATTGTATAAAATTTAATAAGATTTCCATCAATACCAAATTCGCCTAAAATGGACACCCGGTAAAGAAGTTATGGCGATTTAAAGTTTCAGCAACGTTATTTCAGTCAGTGATGCATCATACCGTAAGCCAAAATAACGTTTGTCATAATCCAGTGTTTCTCCGTGATTCCACTGCATCGTGGTGAGTTTCCAGGTCATAAATGGGGGGCAACGTGATATTCCGCATCGCGCAGGGGGCCCAAATTGGGTAATTTTTACAGAAATTTAATGACGCATCTAGAGGGGTATTTGGGTCATCTTTCCACCCCTATATATTCCATAAACATGGAATTAATCTCTTATTTCACCAAAACATACTTTTTCTATCAAAATTCTATCAAGAACACATTAGGGTTTTCGATTGGGGATTCAAGTTCAAGCAAATTTCTCCATCAATTATCAAGAATCTTTATTCTAAGGTATGCGTAGTGTTCATCTATGGATCTATTTCGTTCATAGAGCTCAAGAACCATGTTTTAAATATTATATTGTGATTGTCTTGTTGTGATATGACCATGTACATGTTGATGATTGTTGTTTAAGTTTCAAGATGATATCTAAAGGTAATTTCATGAAGTATATGTGTTCGTTAGTTGAAATCCATGAACTTTACATGGTTTAAAATGGGGAAATTCATGAAAACACACCTAAGCTAAAAGAATGCATGCAAAGTGTTTGATAAAAGGACTAGGATGCTAGAATTCATGTCCCATGATTTAATAGTGCTTAAATGACAAATCCATGCTCTATGCTTTATGATTTCACATTAATTCCACGTGATTGATATGTGTCATTGTTGTGATATGGATTGAGCATGATATTAAAGCTATAGAAGTATACACATGTTGTATGAATTTCCCTTCTATACGTAAAATGTTGAGAACTATGCTTAGTGTGAAATCCCCTACTTATGATATGGTGAATTGTGGACTCCATTTTATGATCAAGTTAGTTATGTGTGTCCGTTTCCTTCCATCGAGTCCTGGGGGTACTAGTACCCAAAAAATATAGTTGTGTTCCTAGAGCCATGTCACATTATCATGATAATATCAGTCAATCCATGATCTATAGAACCCAGTCAGTCATGTGACTCAGGAAATCTTAGAAATCTCATGATCTATATAAATTCTCATATTTTCGTTAGTCAACGGAAGTTAGTTACTCATCCATGTACAGCCAGTTAAACCATGTTCAGTTTCTTTAGGGAGTAGAATTTAGCACCGAGTGAACCCAAGGATGGGAACTCACCTGCCAGTTTAGGGTGTGATTCTTAGTAGTCATCCTTGTGTTCCAGAACTACGTAGCTAGCGTAGGTTGGGACATCTTAACCTGCCAGATTAGGGTTAATGAGGTGGCTTAAATCATTAATTTAGGGTTCCTATCATTCTCATTCGAGTACCTACCAGCTAAGGGTCACTCACAACTGTCCTTACCAGTGGTGCGGTATTGACACCCTTCCAGTCGGGGCAGAGATTGGACCCCAAACTAGCTATATGTATTATTGGGGCATGTCGGTTAAGAAACTACCTCCCACAATTTCAGTCGCAGTCTCAGTAAAAGAACTCAGATAGTTCTTCAGATTTTAGTATACCAGGACTGTCAGTTACAGTCAATTCAATTACAGTATGGAACTCAGGTAGTTCCATCAGATTTAGGACTGTCAGACATAGCCATCCATGTTATCAAAATTTTAGTATCAGTCATGTTAGGTAATAGTGAACCATGGATTAGCGTACAGATCCAGATATCATGTATTCATAATTTTAGTTACTATGTATGTATGTTTGTACTCTTACGTTCATATTAGTCATCTAGTTAGCATTGTTCATGCATGCAAACCCTTTTGCATTTAGCCTACCTCACTCGTATATTCATTACTCCCAGTTGTACTGATGCATTTGCGCAATGCTTTTTCTTTTATGTTACACCATAGGTTCAGAAACACGAGTACCAAATCAATAGAAGCATTCCAGTCGCTGAGTTGCAGTGAGTCCTTATCTATCGAGGATGATATTATTTTATTTCATTCATTATTTCCGTCCAGTTTTGCTAGATGAAGTTAGTTGGAGACATGTTCTTCACTCCTTATTTTAGATATTATTTAGAGGCTTTAAGATTTAGTTCAGATTTTAGATTTAGCTTTCAGTTGTTTTGGGTATTTGTTACCCTATATAGATGTTATTATTTATCGGATATTCTATTCAGTTGAACTTTATGGCCTATTGTTCACGTTTTCCGCATTCTACAACTATATTATGTAGTGTATGGGTATAGATATTAGTCATGGGTTAACTTGTAGTCCCTCCGGGTCATATGCACCGTGTAGCATTCCGGTTTAAAAAATTAGGGTGTTACAATCCCTAAACTCTGCATGAGAAATGTGTTCGTCGAAGGGATCTTCTTGGACAAGCTAGGTTCTTCTCTTGGGAGGCATGTTCTGAAATAAAGAGAAGAAATGGATTACACTGAGAGATTGACTTGAGATTATGCTTACTGGCACGACATGAATACTGAAAGAGGGGAAACTGTTCCTAAAACATCCTATAGCCTCCTGCACATAAATGTGGTGAGTAACACACCCATGTACAAGACTCTACTAGATGCGACTTTCAGACTTCCTAAGACTCTATTGAACCTGGCTCTGATACTAAGTTTGTACTGCCCCAAATCTGATAACCAAAACACTACAGGTGCTCATGACCCCGACGGACCACAAGTTAACCCATGACTGATATCTGTACCTGTATACTGCATAATATATGGTATAATGCGAAAACATAAACTGAAAGGCCATAAGATTTAAAACTGTAACGTAAGATCTGATAAATCATTACATATGGATAGGGTATAAAATACCCAAAATAACTGAATAACTAACTGAACATGATAGTCTGAAAAGTCACTAAACATGACTGTCTGAATAGGGAGTTAATGGGACATGTCCCCAACTAACTCCAACTAATAAACTAATTATTGAGATAAATAAGAAATGATCCTATCCTTGAAGGATGAGGACTCATTGCTAACTCTGTATACAGATATCTGGAATCTACTGATACTCTGGAGCTCGTATCTCTTAACCTATGGTACAAGACACCATAGCGCAAATGCGTCAGTACTTTGAATGTACTGGTATGCATGTGAGGTAGGATGAATGCATGGGGTTTATATGCATGAAAAATACTGGCTAACTGACTAATATGAACGTGAGAATGCATGCATGCATACATAGTAACTATATCTTAAATCATGATAACATGAGTTTACTAGTAACTAACATAACTAATGACTGAGTTCTGATAACTGATATAACTGATAACATAAATGACTGTATCTGACAGTCTTGAATCTGATAGAATTAGCTGAGTTTTGTACTGTATCTAACAATCCTAAATTCTGTAGAACTATCTGAGTTCTATTACTGAGACCGATTGACTGTATCTGACAGTCCTAATTCTGTAACATAAAACTATAGAAAGTAGTCATCTAACCGATATGCCCCGAATAATGTATTATAGCTGAATTGGGGTCCAATCTGTGCCCTGCTTGGAAGGGTGTCAATACCGCACCACTGGTAAGGACCACAAGTGAGTGACCCTCAACTAGTAGGTTACTCTAATAAGAATGGTGGGAACCCTTAACTAGCAGGTTAATCCACCTCATCTACCCTCAACTAGCAGGTATGATGTCTCAACCTACGCTGGATACGTAGTTCTGGAATGCAATGATTGCTTCTAAGAATCACACCCTTTACTAGCAGGTGAGTTCCTATCCTTGGGTTCACTCGGTGCTAATTTCTACACCCATCTGAATAGAAGCTAAACATGATTAGCTGATCTAAACATGGATTGAGTTTACTAAATTTTGTTAGCTGATGGAATACTATTGATACCTGATAACTGACTGAGTTTGTGAGATTACTGAGGCTACTGAATTATTAAGCTTTCCTGAGTTACATGACTAACTGAGTTCTATGGATCATGGCTTGACTAAGGATATCGCAAAAACATGACACTGGCTCTAGCATACAGCTAAATTGTTGGGTACAAGTACCCCTAGCACTTGATGGAAAGAAACTAACAAAACATGATTTTCTTGAATACATGACCAACATCACAATCTATAATTCATTTATTGAGGAAATACATCAAACATGTGATATGCATAAGCTCTACATAAATGAGGATTTCATAATATCATACTAATTGGGAATTTTTCCTTCATATAGGCATTTAATCAGACACATGATAGGCATAGTATATGTAGAAAACATTATACAATAAATAAACTTCATGATTCAACTCTAATTTCATTATCCAAGGTTTTAATCATAGGTTCACATGAATCTACATCTATACTAATCAATTATACAGAAAATTGATCACCCAACATGGATTAGAATTTAATTTAATCTAAAGAAGATTTGGATTTTGTTCTTTGGGATTAATCTTAGAGAGAAAATCTTAATTTTGTTGTTGTAGATGGATAATGAATTTCTGAGCTTTGGTCGGATATAATTAGGTATATAAATAGGTGGTAAAAGACCAAAATCCCCTTTTAAACCGACTTTAAAAATAACTAAAAAGGGTGTGCAACGGTAGGTGCGATGGTTCATCGCTGGGTCCACGGTCTGTCGGCCCTGACCGTCACACCTGGGCAGAATAGGGGTTCACTATTTCTCTTATGAAGGCCTAAGTGACGGTCTGTCGGCTTGGTCCATCGCTCCTAGGAAGAAAGTAGTCACACTGCCTCACTGTGACAGTGTGGGCGATGGTCCGTCGCTAGTCCGACGGTCCGTCGGCCTCACCGTCGCACCTGGGCAATTTTACTGCCTTCTCTATTTTGTCCATAACTTTCTCTTTTGATGTTGGATTTTGATGAAATTGGTATGGATTGAAAGCTTATTCAATTTTCCACATGACATAAAGTGAAAATCCTAAAAATATCACATGTACAAAAGAGGATTAATATTTCAAAAAAAGCTTCTAACATTCTTGGGACAATTTCAAGCTAGGAAAAAGTATGGGGTCTTACACATATGGTTTGAGCACCCACTGTCCATGAACCACACTTCATCAAGACCATCATCAGTAGAATATTGAGTCATGAATAACTTACTTCCTTCTTTAACTTCCTCTATGAAATTTTCTTAATTTTGGTCATCCCTCTGCTTGGCCCAATAATCAACTTCTATATGTCCCAACTTCTTGCAATATCTGCATATAATGTTGTTTCTATTTTGACGTTGGTCACTAAATTAGCCACTTTCTCTTCCGTTTCCACGACATTGACCTCGGTAACCATCCCGTCCTCTTCCTTGGCAACCTGAATATTCTGATTTTCCTTTGTGAAAAGACTTCCCCTTTGCCTGAAAAGCTTTCTCCTCCACCTCTTCGTAGGACCTACTGATCCAAACATCATGGGCTAATAATTAATTGATTAATTCATCAGAAGTATAAGTTGAAAGGTCCTAATTTTCTTTTATATGCAACAACATGGTCAAACCTTTTGTTAGACTTTTGAACACTTTACTTACAACAGTTTCATTATTAAAATTTTCACCTTATGTTTTCATGTGATTAACAACTCCAGAAAACCTAAACCTATATTCCTGCACAGATTTTTTATATTTCATGGCCAAATTTTCAAACTCACGATGAAGTGTTTGTACTTTCACAGTAATTGTATTCTTGTCGCCCAAATACTTTTGCTTCAGAGTTTCCCATACTTGGTTGGAGGTTGTTGCAGTTTTAATTCAGGGAAAAATTTCATCATCCAGTGCTGATTGGATGAAAAATAGTACCTTTGCATCTTTCTTGCGAGTTTCCCGTATTTGATCGCTAGGTTAAGTCGGTACCGGATTTGGCTCAACATAACCCCTCTCCACCAAATCCCATAGCTCTTAGTACTTGAACATTTTCTTCATTTTGAGGATCTAGAGATAATATTTCCCCCCTTTAAATATTAGAATTAGGAGCTGAGAAGATGAGTTAAAACTGTTGCTTTCCATGGACTGCTCTTAATTTATTTCCCAGTTTTTTTATCGTTGATTGCTCTGATACCAAAAGTATTGTTGGGATATAAAAAAGAATGTAAAAAATAGAGAGAGTATTTATCAAGATTTTTTTTATTGCTTTTAAAAAGAGCTGCAGCGGAGCCTATTAAATAGACTTACAATCAACCACTATTACCTAAAAATAAGCAACTTAAAAGATTAGTGGATAAACATGCTCACTACTTCTACCATGCTAGCTAACTGAACTAAACTAACACTACTTTTACTAGCTAAAAACTAGGAACTAATTGACAGCTTTTGAAGCATTAATCAACAATAATGTCATTCCTTCGAGTAGTAACACATTAGCTTTTTGAGGCTATCAAATACTTGTGTACTACCTCATATTTTAAAACACCATTTGTATGATGACAATCTCCTTTTAGGGAGAAAAATAATTGTCATTATAATCAAAAACATTTTATGCAAGGCCTCTTTCTTGCTTTACTTTTGCCTTTAATAATTTATTTTTATAACATTTGGAAAAGTTCTTTTTGGTGTACCATATTTACGGAATCAATGAAAAATTCATTCAACCACACCATAATATTTATTTTTGGTCATGACCAAAACTTTTATAGGCCAGAACCACTTCTTGCTTTTACCCTTTGGTAGATCATGATAAAACATACCATAACATCAATGACCTTTCTATACCAAATTGAAATTTTTTACTTTTCTCAAACCTCCCATAGAGGCGGGTTTTGGTATTTATAACAATCATCTATAATCAAAACTTTATCCATATTTTTTTTTTCATATTTTGACACATTCACTTTCAAGAATGGTCAAGCATTCACAATGCTTACATGAGTCACATTCTTTTCAAGAATTAGACTATAATCATATGTGCTTCATAATTTATTTTTTAAGTTTATTGTCATGCCTTGACATTTATCATATTTTATACCTACCTCAACATCACTTTGAAATACCAAGTGTATCTTCACTTTTGTTCATTTTTCTTTTGATGGAGGATTTATAGAACCTATCAAATTAGGTTGCACAACAACCATGTTCCCACTACCTTTCATGCCAAATTGATGGTGAACAAAAAATTACCTTCACCTTTTGAAGGACCATTTTGAGAACTCGTAATGTTCTTTCTTTTACAATTACCCCAATGATGACCATTATATTTGTGTAACTTCACGCCTACATATATTAAACCACTTGTCTTCTTTCAGACTTATTACATAATGCTACCACATTCACATATAAAAGTGGAGCATATCAATGTGGCAGATTTCATAATTTTTCATCAAAATATATCAGTTTTATTTAGTCATCAATATATCATGTTGGGACTTGAACCCAACGTCTTTCCAATAAAAAGAAATATCAGGCCATAATTCGATGGTCTTAAATTCAATGTCCTATTATCATAGTACATCAAAATTCAAATCAATGTTCAGCCCTTTTGCTGTGATGACACTTTAACCCATCATTTTATCCTCAATCAATGACATAATAAGTCAAATTGTAAGGCACATCCTTAAGACTTAAAATCATATTAGCATTAACAGTGACAATAGATTTCTTTTAAATTTGTAATCAGGCAATATTTTGCAAACAATAGTGGACATGCAAACTGTGTAAAGCTCCAAGATTTTTCAATAATAATTTGACATTTTTCTAATCCACAAAGTAAGAATAACATATATAATTAAGTGATATATTTATATACCCATAAAACAAAATACAAAACATTAAAATTAAGAATAAAATTTTTACTTAATTTTGCAACGTATACACAAACACATAACAATTAATATAATTTCACTATCATAAAAGAGCTATACTAGGGAAGAAAAACATGTATTTTAAGTCATTACCAATAAAATGGTTATTCAATAGATCAAATATTCACAAGGCAATGTTATTATCCAACTAATGAAGAAACAAACTCAAAAGTTAGAGAGAATAACTAAGATGATAGATGAAAACTCATTGCACTTTGCTTGAATAAAGACAAACAGTTGATTACCTTTATTCATACTGACAATGACATAGTAATTTTTAAAAGAAACATACCAGATCAGTGAAGTTATTTTGTAAACATATAACTCAATTGGTTGGAGCTTCATGCTGATAACGTATTTTAAAACTAATACAAAAGATAAATATTATGAATAGTAAAGTAGACAAGAAAATATTGAGAAAAGATAAGAGATGGGTGTTTTTCATTCTTCCAAATATCAAACGTACAATTTTTTTAAGTGTTACAATTCTTCAAGTATATACAATATGAACCCTTATGCCTCTATTTATAATGTCATATAGAGTCATGCAAAGGGTTTCATAATCATGGTATTAAACAAGAACATTATAGGGAGGGGGGATTAAAGGGTATGAGAGTTACACTCATAATGGTGTGTAGAGTAATGGAGTATTAACGAAATATTATGGAGAAGATGGGTGGGGGTAACTTAATTCCTAAGAGTTATGGACATCTACCATAAAAATATTATTTTATAACAATATCTGAATTTTACCTACTATGATAAGAGAGTCATTTGATTATGTAGATCGAGAATATTGACCGATCTTAAATATATGTCGTGACAAATTGACAATGTTTGATAGTTTGTAGTATATATGAAGTGAAATTGTAAAATAATGTATGGAAGGTGTTAAATATTAAAAACGTTGGCATACTTGAATCCAAGGTGGACATGTTAAAAAAAATAAGATTGACCATTTAGAATAGTCAGTATCCATGAAGCTACTGAGGAAAAAGTACATGTCTAAATATATATTTCTTTGTATACAATAACAATTATTTGTATTTGGTAAAATGGTTCCGTGGATCCTGTACTTGTTTTCGTTTGTAAAGTGGACACTTCAACATAGCTCTTTGTAATTTGAACTTCTCAACTCATCAAAATCCACCATTTTGAACCCTTCTTATGCATATATGACATTAAATTATTGAGTTAGCAAAACGTGTGTTTACACACATTTTTAAGAGCGTGATTCAGTATTTTTAATTTAAAAATATTTTTAAAAATAAAAAATTTTAAATTTTAAAAAATAAAATAAAAAAGGTTTGAATTCAAGACCCCCTCCACCAACCGGCTAACCCCTCCCCCTCCGTCCAACACCCCCCATCCCGTCCAGCACCCACCCATCATCCAACACTCTTCCCCATCTCTCCCCCACCCCACCCCTACCCTACCCCCACCCCACCTCCATCCAGCATCCCCTACCCTATCTAGCACCCTCCCTCATCCCTAACCCCCACACAATACCACCGCCAACCAACGCACCACCACCACTACAACTCCAGTCAACCTTTCCTCCCCTCTCCCAGCTGTTCTCATCCCCCCACCACAATACCAGTCAATTTTTACACCCCCCCAACCAAGCTATCCCCGTCCCACCACCACCAGACCGATAACTCTTTCCCCTTTCGCCTGCCCCCACCCATCCACCACTACCACATCAACCAAACTCCTCCCCCATATAAATTTTAATTTATATTATAAATTAATTAAGTTAAATTAATAAAATATAAGTTATTATTTTAAATTTTTAAATAATGATGGACATGAATTTTATTTGAAAAATAAATTTTAAGTTTATTATTTTATTTTTATTTAATGGTAAAGATGATATTTTTAAATTATGGTAGAGATAAATTTTTGTTGTTGAAGTTTTTGATTATATGATATATAGGAGAAATCGCAAGTCAAAATCTCATCATCGTTGTCGAAGCTTTTGATTTTATAATATAAATTATGAGATTTTATAATTTTGAATCATAATTTTATGATATATAAATTTTGATTTATATTATAAATGATTAAATTCTATTAATATGATATAAATTGTTATTTAAAATTTTTAAATAATGATGGAGATGAATTTTTTTTTTAAAAATAAATATTTAATTTATTATTTTATTTTTTGTTTAATATTATTGATTAATAATCCAATAAATTAATTAATGAAGATATTATGACATGTCAGTGAAGTGGATATGATGTGGCATTTTTTAAGGAGAGTGAGCCACAAACATGGTCAGAAGGGTTCAAAATGTTGGAGTTTGATGGTTGAGGGTTGAAGAGTTCAGATGACAAAGGACTAAGTAAATTGTCCACTTTATAAACAGGAATAAATACAAGGGTCCACGAAACCATTTCGCCTTTGTATTTTTCCCAAATTATTTATGAATAATATCTTTTAAGTAATGTCGATATTTTCGCACCTCACAAGCTTTTTCTCGAATTTTGAATCCTGTATTTTTCTATCAGACAATACTGAGGTGAATTTTGCATTTATAGCTAGCAAGCTTCACATAAGGATATTCATATTCATATCTTTTAAAATAAAAACACTTGACAGAGTATTACGACACTAGTTAATCATAGTAACATCTAAGGGATCGTTTGGTAAAATGTATAAAAGTAATGTTGAATAGAGTGTATTGATAGTGCTTGCATTAGTAATGTTTGTATTAGATATGTCGGTATTAGTTATGCCGACAACATTTCTTACACTCTGTTAGTTTTGATGTATTAAAAATAAAGTGCAAAATATAATTTTTATCAAATACTATTTCTTTACTAAAATACCCTTTATTTAGCATTCTAAACTCTCTTTCCAATTTTGTATAAAAAATGAAAACTCTTCTTCACTTATCTGGAAGATGTTACATTTCATAGAAAGGTCAGACTTTAAACTGAAATATAAAATTAGCATTCTACCCTAATGTTCACTTCGTCTAAACCAAAAATTCTAGGAAACGAAATCAACAAATTTTTTACCAAAAAAAAAGAAGAAGAAAGAAACTGGAAAAACAAAAAAAATTAAACAAAGAAAACATTTGAGCAAGTTGTAATATTCCACTCCCTTTGGCATAAAAGATTCAAAAGATAAGCTACTTTGCAATAATTTTATATTATTTACAAGATTCAATTTTCTCTGAAATGAGTGTACTTTTAAAACAAGAACAGAAAAGGAATTGGGAAAAATTGGAGGGGTAAATTAGTCATTTAATAAGTTAATGCATATGTTGAAAGTTTTGTATTATAAATACTTAGAAAAATGGTGTGTTGAAAGTTTTTTATTACTAATACATAAAAAATAGTGGTATTAGTTGTGCATAGCATAATACACAATAGAGTGTATAACTAATGTTTGCATAAGTTATACATAGATTGAAAAATATACCTAACAAGGTATTAGCAATACATAGAGCTAATGCATATATTAGTTCTTTTATGACACAATATATAAACAGGACCTTTAACTTGACACCAAATTATAACTATGACACCAATACACAAGTAGGTCCTTTAACAATACAAAATCTGAACAAAAAAAATACTTTAATCCTACCTGAACAAATATGTGTATACACTCAAAACCAAGCGCGTCAGAGTTAGAATTGAAGTGTTTTTTTTGTTCATCTTTTGTATAGTTACAGGGCCTATTTTGTGCACTGACAAAGTTAAAGGTCATACTTATAATGTGTCTTTTTTTTTAGGTGGCAGCATCTGAGTTGATTACTAATCCACGTAGGAGCGATTGAGTTTCACGTGTGTAAGTTGCAGAATTAGAGTGTTTGTTTGTTCAACTTTTATATTGTTAAAGGGCCTACTTGTGCATTGGAAAAGTTAAAGTTCATAGTTATAATTTGGTATCAAGTTAAAGGTCTTGTTAATGTATTATGCCTTCTTTTATCACACTATACCAAACTACCCATAAATGGTAAAGTTGGCAGCAATGTTCTTTACTTACTGAAGGAGAGCCTTGGAGTAACTGGTAAAGTTGCTGTCATGTGAACAGGAGGTCACGGGTTCAATCCTTGGAAACAGCCTCTGGAAGAAATGTAAGGTAAGGCTGTGTACGATACACCTTTGTGGTGGGGCCTTTCCCCGGACACCATGCATAGCGGCAGCTTTAGTGCACCGGGCTGCCCTTTTAATATTCTTTACTTACTGTGGCATAGGTTATCAAGGTATGTCGAAGAATCCAAGAGCTAAAGCAATCGAAGGTGATTTAGAAGAAGCATTATATTTGGAGCGATAGAAAAGAGATACCGACTATTTGATCAAGAAGAGGGATTGAAGTGACATGAAATCTGCAGGTTAATTTTTTCACTTCTAGGATGGAACGAAGTCAAATTATGCATTTTTATGAATTATCAAGCACTAATCATCGGCTTACTGAGACATCAATCGTAATTTAAGGGGTTAGCAATATATTTCACCTTCCTCATTTGTATTTTAGATATTTACCACTGCTATATTACTAATTAAATAAATTCTTCATCTTTACATGTCCAAAAGATGTTGAATTTAAGTATTTAACTATTGTATTTATCTTTATTATTCAAACAAATACCTTATTTAGTGTAATGTTTAAACTCATTAAAGTGTATATATGTATACACACACCGACACACACACACACACCTTTTTTTTAAATAATTATGTAAATTCATTATCTCTCATCTTAATAGAAGTAAATTATGTTAAAAAAGATTACCCACTTATACTCCTCCTTCATTCAAAATTGACTTCATCTTCTTCGGCAAAAAGAAAAATGAACATAGTGAATCAACATCAATATCAATCGGGCTAATACTGATTACTTTCTTTTTATTACAACGAAATATTAATTGACATCAAATAATAATTAGTTTATTTTTAATATGTATGGTGATAGTTTTCATTCAATATCCATTACTTACACTAAAAAAGTTGTGTATCATACAACACCATTTTTCTTATCAATTGTGAGATTTATAAAACTCATTTCATACAAATGTGAGTATGTGACATATACAAAACATTCATCAATACCTTTTTAATATCAATTTCATATATTGAACACTCAAAAAATATTACTTGAGTATGAAATGAGTATATTAACTGAATTCAGCAAAGTTATTAAACTAATTCATTGATATCATATTATGTCCCATTTTCATACACTAAAAAGAATTATGAGAATACATCATTTGTATGTATAATCTTATATATCAATTCCATAAATTTAGACCCCAAAAATTGAAAATCATTTAAAAGATGGCTTTGTTATATATAAATTGATTTCAACTTATCCGTTCAAAATAATACATGACTACTAGATTGTATACAATTTTCACAGATTAAAAATTACATCATTTGTATGTAAAATCTTATATACCAATTCAATTAATTTAGACCCCAAAAACTGAAAATAAACTAAAAATATGACTTTGTTATATATAAATTGATTTTAACTTAATCGTTTCAAATAATACATGAATACCAAATTGTATACAATTTTAATTAAAAAAAATTAATTATTAACATATAATACTTAGTGACATCAATTTTCATACAACAATTCTTCCACCAATATTATTGCAAATTCAAAATCCATTACTTAAAAATTAAAGATATTGCACAATAATTCATAACTACAAAGAGAATAGGTCAGAAGAAACAGTGGAGAGAGAAGGAGAATATTCGTTTTAATTTTTAAAAATTGAATATAAATATAATTGAAAAAACAAAAAAAATTATGCTCCTTAATAGGTTCCATAATTTTAGACCATACAATAACTAAATCCTATTAAAATGAAATTTTATTCTTAACAAAAATACAAAAAATCATTTTCTCCTTTTAATTTTTATTTTAAATTTGATATTAATTTATTTTTTTATTTTAAAAGTTTCTATAGTTGCAATGTAAGAAGTATTTCTATTATTTGCAATATATAATCTAAGGATCTATATTTCATTTTTTTCTCATAAGAATTTCGTTCTTTTTCATTTCCTCTCTTTTCATTTTTTTCCAAGTCATTGCTTGGATTGGAGACACATGTTATAGTTTAAAATTAATTAATTAAAATAAAGTCTTAACTATAGTTAAAATAATGATTTACTTTCATGTATTTACTCCTAAAATATTTTTAGAATCCCACAATTCTAACTCTATATTATATCTTAGCCATATATCTTTCCTAAATATATTAAAAACTTTATTTTCTTCCCTAGAGTAAATTATTTCCAAAAGTCGATTGAAAGAATCTCTACTTTTTGTCATTCCTTAATATGTTCATGCTATCATCATTCAATAATAGAAAAATGAGTAGACTTA
The DNA here is from genome assembly GCF_002878395.1 of Capsicum annuum. Taxonomy (NCBI): domain Eukaryota; kingdom Viridiplantae; phylum Streptophyta; class Magnoliopsida; order Solanales; family Solanaceae; genus Capsicum; species Capsicum annuum. Next base: position 166,575,929 of record NC_061120.1, on the reverse strand, counting down.
AATCAATAGTAATAAAATTTAGAGAAGTTTACAAAATAACATTTGCCAAATAAAAATTAAAAAATGTCGTGATATATTTTAAATTTAGGAGAAAAATAATTTTAAGCACTGCAACTTTTCCATACTCTCTTAAGGTGGATCCACTATCATACATAGCACATCGTCTTTTAAATATTTGAATTTTTTTTAAAAGAAAACATATACTATTAAAAATAACATATCTTCAAAGGATATAATATAAATTTAGAATTGTTGATTATATGGAAGTATTAATTATTTTAACAATGGTTAGAACTTTACTTTAATTAATTAAATCTCAACTATTAATTTTAAATTATACCATCCGTCTTTAATCCAAGCAAGAAATTGGAGAAAATGGAGGGAAGGGAAATGGAGAGGATCTAAGTCCATATAATATAATAAGTAGGCGAAACACATCGGCATGTACTTCTACTTTGGCAACTCAACTAGTCTTTGTTCATTTTAAATATCTAAACTAGTGTTCTACTGTGTTATTTTGATATTCTTTTGACAATTAGAAAAATAAATTAGGAGAGTGTAATACACTTGATGATCTATGGCAAGCAATAAATTAAATAACAACATGTAACATTTTAACTAAAAGAACTATTTTAAAATCTTAAACAATAACTGTAACGCTCCGAGAGTACACCCTAGACGCCACACAGTGCTTACAGCGCCGAAGGACCACAAGCTAACCCATGATGGTACCTGCTGTGAGTACTGAATAAAATAACAAAGAACATGTGAGGAATTTAACTAAAAATGTCATAAGGTTTTAAAATATTAAAACAATCTCTGAGTTAATGAGCCTGAAAACAACTGTCTAAAACCATACTGAAAAAACTATCAATAACAATTGATAACTGACTAACTACCTGAAAGTGTCTGAAAGCTTCTAACTAAACGACTATGAAGTTGATGGGACAAGTCCCCAACTAACTTCGACTGACTGCTAAAACTGAGATACTGAAATCAACATAATAGGTCCTCAAAATCTGAGGACTCACCACTACTGATGCTGTTCCACTCTAATGCGCTGGAATGTCTAAATGTGGTCTGGAACCTAAGTGTCCGAATCTATGATATGAGACATCATAGCAAAAGAAATAAGTATGCGGTCAATACGTTGAATGTACTGGTATGCTAAATGAGGTTAGGCTGAATACATGGGCTAACTGTGCATGATAATAGTAATAACACACATGTGTGTAAATAATAAAATCTTGCTGAGTAAGACTAATAACTAACTGTCTGAATAACATGAGATAACCGAGGAAGAATGCATGAAAAACTATAGAGACTGAGAATGTATGACCAGGCTTAACATATGTTGCTAATATAGTCTATAAACTGAGATACTAAAGTACCGATAACTGGATAATTAGTATCTATATGCTATGGTCAAGATAAACAGAACTGAATTCTAATTGAGTACTGGAACTGAAACTGTGGGAGATATAATCTAACCAACATATCCCAATATAGATTGATTAGGGTCAAACCTATAGCCCTTGTTGGAAGGATGTTAATACCATGCCCCGAGTTACTAATAATGACTAGGTCAACCCTAATCTGGCAGGAAGACTCATGAGATGTATATATGTATGTCAATCCTAGACTGACAGGAAGACATATCAACCTATGCTAGCTACGTTGTTCTGTAACTCAGGGACTTTTACTAAGGGTCACACCCTAAGTTGGCAGGAATGCCCCATCCCTGGGTTCACTTGGTGCTGAATCCTACTCCCAACTGAATCAACACTGATCACTAAACTAGGATAATCTTGATTGAACTTGCACTTCCCATGTTAAATGGCCGAGTACTATTGCTTATGTTATGAATGGGACCCTTCTATAACTACTGAAAACTAAGTAAACAACTAAATTTCAGGTATCACAACCCCCAGAACTCGATATCATAACAATAGGAAAACATGAAACCTTAGAAAACCATAATAGGAAATCACTACTCAGAATCCATCACTTTGGTATTTCATCAAACACATGGGAGACATGAATTTAAACATAGGAATAACTTTAACCATGATGAGACAGCATGGTCACATGGCAAAATCATAAACTGTGGATTTATTCTGAATTCTCATGAACATGATATGGGAACCAGAATATTTAAAACATACAATAATGCATTCCACTTGAAATAATTTATAATCTTAACTTGAAATTTAAATGGTAAGAAATTCATGGACTTAAACATGAGAATGGGTGAAACATATGGGAATAACATAATTGCAATACTAAAACTATACTCAGGGTTTTAACAATGAAATTTCACGCTTCAAACATGTAAGGGTTGCTTTCAATAAAAACAGATTATAAACATCATGTATAATTGAAATTCATAAAAGCTGCATGGAGATAAATCATTATAAATATGTAATTTTATAATTTAAAATATAAAAGATGGATTCTTAGACTCCATGGGTGAAAAGGGCCCATGGATGACCATCTAACATACCTTGAAACTTAAATCTTGAAAGAGAACAACTTTCTTGGATTGGAACATTTGTGTTCTTGGTTTTCTTGAAGGAAGAGCTTGAATCTTGAAGAGGCTACGCTTTTGTCCTTGAGAGAGAATGGTTTCTTTTGAGATGATTTGTGAATAAAGGTGAACAAATATGCTTTTTGGGGCTTTAATCATGTGTTATGGACCCATTTGGTGAAGTTAAAAGACACAAATACCCTTAAAATGTGGAATCCAAAAGAAGTAAAATAGGGCCAGGCGATAGAGCGTGTGTCACGGGCTAATCACGTGCCCTCACTGCCTCTCTCATGAAAATGGCTATAACTTTTTGCTTGTGTATCAAATTAAGGAAAAACTGTTATTATTGGAAAGATGACTCAATTATCTACAATTTGGTGGGTCTTGAGATTCAAAATTATATGTATATAAGAAGTTATAGATGTTCAACTTAGATCCTTGTAGAATCAAATACCAAACTTTGGACGAATCAAAGGATCTTAGCTTAACTTTTTTCTAAGCGATTCTTATGAGTATTTTTCACCTCTAAATCACTTCACACACTTAGATAAAGATCATGACATGTGTATTCAAAAGAAATTCATGGAATTAGAGTCAATATAAGTAACAACAACGCTTCAAAATCTAGCCCTAAAATATGGAGTATTAAATTATCTCTTCCTTGGAATTATTCATCCTCGAATGAGACTTGTTAGACTGAGAGTTCCAAGGAAAATAAGATCATATTCTTAACATTCATGACTTGAAACGTGACTTGGAATATGACTGCATAACTGAATCTGAGAATAATACGTAAACTGAACTGATTTCTTGAACACATGCAATGACTTGAGAATTGTTATAAAGCTGAGATAGAAATGAGAAAGTTAACTTATAAGTAAACATTACTTCAAGATGGATCTTGTTTTGTAAAGAAAATATGAGAGATTTAGTACATAAAAAACTTAGGGGTATTACAACATCTCCCCCTTGGGATAGTTCATCCCCCGAATGACACTGACTTGGCTGAAATTGTAAGACCCCGTAAAATTTTAAGTTTAACTTAGTCCTTTAGAGCATGAACCAGATTTAGAAATTTCAGCGAAGTGTTTACACTTAGAATTTATTTTATTAGACTTCATAAGCTGGTGATCTTATTTCACGATCCTTATGACCTTAAAATATCGATCCTTGGATTAAATCATGATCAAGTATGTTAATAGGTCACTTTGAGTAAGTTTTAAATTTTTCAAACCACGTTTGAATCAAGTTTGGATGACCAAAATAGTGGGTCGATGTGATCTCGATGTGTCGCATCACCCATCGCATCGACAAATATTTTCCCAGTATCATAGTGCACATTCCAGTGAACCAGCGTAAACTCGATATGACACGTCAGTCTGTGTGTCACTGGGCATAATTTCTACTCTTTTAATTTTGAATCCAGAAGGGTAAATGGGTTTTTTCCCACCTTATATCAGTCCCCCAAACACGAGAGTAAGCCTCTCTAAAGGAAAAATACCTTATTATTTCTCAAAGTTTCTCATGAACAAATAGTAGGGGAATTCAATTTCAAATTCACGCTTCAAGAACGCACCATCAATCTTCACGCATTTAACTACCAAGGTATGTTAGATGTTCATCTATGGGTTTCTTTCTTTCACCCATAGAGTCCAAAAATCTTTTTTTAAAACTACAAGTTCATGATTTCCTGATTACATATTAGAATTGAATTGTGTTCATGTATAAATTGATGTTTGGGGTTTAATTCCATGATTTATTACAAATTTTTTGAAAAATAAATAATTATGGATTGAATTATGTGATCTTCATGTTAAACTATTGAACTACAATTTGAATATAGTAGCCATGATATAATTACATATTTATTGTTATATGAAACAACCATGCTCCCTAAGTGTTTGTTAAAATGCTTAGGTGAATTGACTAGTGAAAGCATGACATGCTATTATGTGATTCCATTCATGCACAAGTTCATGTATATCAAGTACTTGATAAAATGTCTACATAAATGCAATTGTTAGTAAGAAAGTGCTATTATGTTTTTAAGGTCATGCTATTCTTCACTTTTCATGCTATCAAGTCCTGGGGGTATTCGATACCCAAAAATTTAGCTATTGACCTAGAGCTGTAGTAGTCATAAGATAGTCTCAGAAATATCACAACCAGTAGCATTCAGTTAGTACAGAACCCAGTATATTCAGTCAGACATCAATACTCAGTGAACTCGGTCCAGTTCAATCAGTTAACATGATCCGGAAAATTATTCACGGGATAACAATTAACCATTATTTATTTAATAGCCAACATCTAACATCTAGTCAAGGTTCATCAGTAGAACAAAAGCATCATTTATCCACCATTCATCATTATCAACTAATCATCCTATATCTGTTAATCCTTACTAGACAACACATTACTACTTGTTACCTAACCATCGATTATTAAATGACACCATTCATTATCTAACCATCATTCACCAACTATTCATTAGTTAACCATTTAGCAACTATTCAAAGTTATTAACTAGTAAACTTGTATTACCAATATTTCTTCTTATCTAGCCTCATTAACACACAACTCCTCATTTATCGACTAATCGACATCACAAACTTAGTCATCAATACCAACTAATCTTCACCTATGCTAGATCCAACCTTACCATAAGTTATGAATTAACCATTGCTAGCTACCATTTTTTAATTAAACAAGATTAACTAACTAATACATTAGATCCCTAGCCATCAAGTGTTATAGTCCCCTAATAGGCAACTAGTTACCATATAGCCTAACCGTTAATTAGGCAGAACAATTGTAAAATCATATTTCAGCTACAATCATATCAATTAATGATACAATACTCATGAATGTACCAAATCTATGCATGTCATCACTTGTATTCAATCAATAAGTCATAAGCAACATACCGTATCTTCCTCCGTCCCATACAGGAGAGATGTGTATACAAATATATATGTATTCATAAACCATAATCGTATTCATTACACTGATAAACACTCTTCGGATATTCAAACATTATAATAACACAAACCCTTGGCCCATTAATTTATTCGAAGTAGTCACAACATCATAATCACGGTCTTAGGCCTATATATATATTCAAAACTCATATCGATAATCATACTTATAAGTCGTAGCATATCTCTAATCATCTCACTTATAAGAGGTATCTCATATATTGGAGGCACAATATAGATAGACAGGTAACCATCTATAGTACATCTTATATCGATAGGCCATACATTATAACCATAAGGAATATCACCTCTATAGGTCAATTTGCATATTTAAGAGGAAATAACATCTCTGTAGGTCAATCATCAAGTCTAAGAGGAAATAACATCTCTAAATGCCCAATATCCCTTCCACAAGAAGTATCATAACTATAACTCAAAAGCCACAATATAGAAACATCAATACAAGTTGCCAAGTTATGAAGTAACCTTATTCTAAGATTTTCTAGCCTCATTTATGTCTAACATCCACAACTTATTCCACAAGGCTTAACACAAGTTTAAGCCTAAGTGGGCAAGACGATCCCACTTCTAATCCTCAAATTCCATAAATAGGCACACTACGCCCAAAACCAGGCTAAGGTATCTAGTTCATCTTCTAAATGTCAAGTAAGCCATATTCAAGCCTAAGATAGCAACTTCGACTAGAACTAAGGTACTCAAGTCAACTCTACCCAATTTATGGTTTCAAGACTATCATACTAGCCCAATAAGGCTAAATATATAAATCATGCTATAATTACTAAAACCACATCTCAAACATAGGTTTACATCATAGCCACACTACAACTAATCTAAACTAGAGAGGAAAAGCAATAGGATTCAAAAGAGGTAGAAACATGTCATTTTACGAGTCCCACAGATTTAGAGCCTACATCACATTATCCTCCACAATATTGTTAATATTCATCTAATTATCATACCTTAACCACTCAACAAGAAATATCCACCAAGTATCACTCAAGAAAATATCAATCATGCCATTTAATAATTCATTTATTCTTCCATTTAGGATGATCCTTAATTATTTTATTAATGTAACTAAGCCATTTGATTTTGCATTGCCACTATCATGGAAATTACTATTTCCTAAAATTGTCATATATTAGACAACTTTGTGGGACATGCCAATGTATAATTCAACCACAAGGTCAAGTTAATAATAATTTGTCTTCTCAAAATTTTTCCCAATGCATAAATCCATAGCTACAACTTATGTCCTGACAATCACTAACTCAATATTTTTCAATGATAATTACTTTATGATCAAACCAAACCTCTCTTATATCACTAATACCAATTTAAGATATACAGAGTCATTCTTATTTCTACCTAATAATATTTTTATTACGGACTTTACTTAACTCTTAATCACCTCAGGAGTGGTCCCTACACCACTAGCACATAAGCAAGGCCAAATAAAATAAGTTGATTATAGGTCATTGACAGTCTCATCACCAATATGATATTCCAGATAAGTGATTGATCAAATTTCATAGGTATCAACAACCTCTACTAGTTTTTGTCACGTTTATTTAAAACTCATTATTTTGCCAAGCATTAAGAATTCGTTCATATAAGGAACTCAAAGATAATGCCACTTAGCTAGTCCTTACAAGGAACCCATTATAGTTTCAATAATAGAACTGCACAAAAATTCTAAAGACAGTCTCAATGGTCGGACCACACAAGGATCCCCAAATAATATCAAATAATCGAACTACATAAGAGTCCATCCACAACATCATTAACAAGAACCTCTCATTACGGAAAATACATATCACTTCAATCTTTTATTCATGTCACTTTCTTACTATATTTTCTCAACATCACATTCTCTTATCATCCTCTCAATTCCCATACCATCAATCTCATCAATATAATAGTACTAAAAATAAGTAAGCACCATAGATTTTCTAGTTTCACGATAACAAGAAATCAAATAATCTCATCACATTTATCAACAAAAAAAACTTCGTCAATTTTCATCACATAACAAAAACAATTCACAACAATGACCTAAAATCTAGCAACACAAATTTAGTCAAATATCAAATACATGCAATCAATAAGTTCACAACTTTCACAAGTCTTTACCCATTAAGAATAACTTTTAGACCTTATTAACCGATACTAACTGGAATCTCCTAGATTTTTATTCAAAATTATTAAGATACCACTTGAAATTGTCTAGATACCAATTGTATTCAATCTAGTAGTCCAAGATTAGGATGGCACAATGGAGAGAAAGAAAGGAAAATGACTTTTACATGCCTCATAGCCTTACGAAGATTGGGTGTGGGACCCTACACACCAATATACGGAGCTCTAGTTGACATTGCTCTTATTAATAGATACCATTTCGAATCGCTAGATACCAATTGAAATCTAGTAATATCACATAAGAAAGAAGGACTTAAATTTTCCTAGTGTCCTATAGACTCTAGAAGAAAAGTACAGACGTCTCTGTACCATTCCGTATGACTCTACTAGACATGTTCTTATACGATGAGATCGACGAACCTAAGGCTCTGATGCCAACTTTGTCACAACCCAAATAGCCATGAGTGGCACCCGCACTAATCTTCCTATGGGAGAACCATCTAAACAGAACCATTACCCAAATACTTAGTCAATATTAGATGTCATTATTAGAAAATTCAACATAATAACAATAATCAGGACTAATTTTTATTAATGCGGAAGTCAAACAAAATACTTATAAAAATCCTCAAGACCCAAAAGTCATCATACAAGAACTACTAACAAACATCATATCTAAAGTGATATAAAAAAATAAAGTAAATAAAGAATTATTCATTCCCCGAAAGATGGACAAGAACAAATAAGATAACCCGTGGCAGTCTAGAGATAGAATGTTCATCCTTAGATCAAGATCTGCTATCAAACTCTAGAGGTGAGGTCATGTCTGAGCCTAGAACACTATCTGCACTCAACAAAAGAAGAGTACATGGTAGTATCAGTACAAACCACTATGTACTGGTAGGTATCATAGACCAACTCAATCTAATAGCATGTACAAAACATAAATCAAATAACAAGTAGACAGGCATCTTCACATAATAAATATTCAACGAATCAACATTACAGCAACAACAGGTCAAATAGTGCTAAAAAACAAGCCACATAACCATCAAGAGTATCAACCATACTGTAAACAACCTCAGAAATAATACAAATATGTACACATATGCTATGGGACTTATTTTTGCCCAAATAGTCATGACCTACAGGGAACAATCTATGTTCATGTACCGTACAGCCCCGGTACCCGATCCAACATAAATATAAACGTACCGGTATGGTACCCGATCTAACATAAATATAAACATACCGGCGTGGCACCCGATCGAACATAAATATAAACATACCGTCGTGGTGCCCGATCCAACATAAATATAAATGCGGTGTGGTACCCGATCCAACATAAATATAAATGTACCAGTATCGTACCCGATCCAATATAGATATAAACGTATCGGCGTGGTACACGATCCAACATATACCAAATAACAATGATAACTCAAGCTATAGCAATTCATGTCAAACGATGCATACGTATATCTTAGCATTGAATGGATCAATGAACATTGACACACTAACCTGTAATTCTCAATTGTGGTTGACACGTGAACGCTTCACCACTTTACTTCCTCGAAGAATTCTCTTTTGTTTCTCCCATTGATATGTTCTAGGGGTTAAGCTATCAGTTTTTAATTAACTTTAAAATAGGTCATGTGATATAGGTGGTAGGGTAGTTTATGAGTTTGTTAATTATTTAAAAAACCCAAAACTTTTAATATATCCTTAAAATTTATTTGGAACCTCATAGAAATAAATTAATTATGTTAATTAACTAGAAAGTACATTTCGGGTCCATTGATAATACTACGACAATAATCGGAGACCATCTCAATCAAAGGTTGACTATTATTGGGTTTAAATTTTCCAAACTCAACAACCCCGTTAATAACTTAAATTACTTTTGAACCCAAGAATATGGATACTACTCACCACCGTAAGTCATAAATCATGTATACAAACTACGAAGACCGCTAAAATAAGGATGATGAGAAAATTTTACAAATGACCTAGAGGGTCGTTACATAAAAATTCTTTTGATTAAATACCCTTTCAGAAAAAACCTTTTGAGATTTTAGTATCTCAATCCTCTCCTTCTTAGACATCAACTTTACATCTCTTTGAACCTTTCTCACTTTTTCAAAGCTACTTGATCCTCCTGAAGACTAACTTTCTTATGACAGACTAGGTCTCTCAGGTGCCTTTTTTTTTTTTGAAATATGCTTCTTGGTGGCAGAAGCTTTGGGCTTTATTTTGGAGTAGCTGGTCTATCTAGAAGTAACTGAATTCTTTCTTTTCTTAGTTGTTGTAGAAACAACATCTGATTCAACATCTTCCTCCTCTTCATGTTCTTCTACATCAACCACCTCTATGGTTAGACTTTCTTCATCCTTAATAACATTGGCTTTCCTTATTTTTCTTCTTTTGGTAGTAGCAGGTT
>NC_061120.1:166526144-166562824 GCF_002878395.1 Capsicum annuum | reverse complement strand
AATAACATTGGCTTTCCTTATTTTTCTTCTTTTGGTAGTAGCAGGTTTATTATCTTTCAAGGCATCACTCGGTAACTTTATCTATGTACTCCTAATTATATAAGTTTTTACCATCTTTTGAATTCTTATTTTTCTTGGATCCAACATTGTCTATGCCTTTTTCATTTCAAGGCACCACTATCCTCCTTCCAGCTTCATCTTTCAATAAAGGCAACATAAATTATTTTAGAGTTTGAGAAGTTATAGGGGTTCTATCATAGGTTAGGATAGGAAAATTAGACAAAATGGGTTATTCAATATTGCTTTGGGTGACTCATTTATCTCCAACCAACAAAGTCAAACTTTCTTTCACCCAATCCTCCCCTACCATAGCATGACTTGAGACGCTGGATTTCACAACAGGGAGATTCCCCCCAAATAGTTGTTCATAAAAAAGGTTTGACTTAGAGAGTGTAGGGGAACCAGATTCCTGATGAGGTTCATCAAATTTCTTGTGGACTGCTGTCTCAGTAGGGGGCATCAAATTTTAGACTCTATGTGTGACCCAAACCTAGTACTAAAAATTTCTCTAATTTTGGCAGAAGCAGTTTTAGAAGATATTCTAGAACTTGTATAAAATGCTTCAATAAAGGATTCCTTTCTAGTCATAGGTGTAAGCTTTTTGTCAAAGAAAGGTTTTCTTCAAGTGGAGCAAATATTGGAGAGTGAGGAGATTCATCAAATTAAGGAGAGTTAGAGGAGAACTTATTTAGAGACATTTTTGTGTATGTGTGAGAGAAAAAATAAATTTAAGTTTTTGGAGTTCAGAAAAGAGATTTGCTGAATAGAGAATAGAGGAAAATATAAGAATAGAGCTGGAGAGGGTTTTGATTTAAGTTTTAAAGGAAGTGAAAGAAGGTAATACGTGAACTTAAGGTAAGGGATGTTATTTGTCCCTATTAGAAGCGTCTCTTCAATATTAAATAATTTAATAGTGGTACAGAGATGAGGGAAGGAACATATGGATATTTTTAACATTAACTCTATATAGATTAAAAAGAGACAGATATGGTACTTACCTTTGGGTAGGTACCTGATCCCTTTCTTGTTTGGAAGGAATTTTTTCTTTCATGTTTGTTTCATCACCTCTCCTTATAAGCTTGCTCACCATGTGTGAATACCTCCAGAAGGTATGATATTGAATTTGACCTAGTAACACTACAAAAAATGCTTTATTTATGACCACTATTTAGGGATGAATTAATAATACCGTCTCTAAAAGTATATGTATTAGGAAGAGACAATATACTGGTCCTTAGTATAGTATTTTATTTTGAAGGCATAAAATCATATCATTAAAAGAATTTATAACCGGTCCCAAATTATAATTCATAGATTTGAGTAGGAAAAAATACCACCAAAATTTTAATATTAAAATTATAATAATTTTTTTTATATCACTAAATATATATATTACGCCCAAAAATCTTTTTAATTTCACTAAAAAACTAATTAAAACTCTATTTTCCTTACTAAAACACACTATTGGTCGCAATTTTTACCATGTAGCATCAATCGTATATGCACATCAGGGATTCGCTTGTATACAGATTTAGCAATTGGTGTAGCAATTGTGGCTTCTCCATTGTTGTGTCCTTTATCTCTGTAGCATCAATCATATATGCGCAATTATAGGGATCATAATTGTATGCAGCTTTAGAAATTGGAGTAGAATTGTGGGTTCGCCATTTTTGTGTCCTTTATCTCTCAAGCATCAATTGTATATGTGCAATTGTAGGGATCCTAATTGTACGCAACTTAAGCAATTGGAGTAGAAATTATGGGTTCTCCATTATTGTGTCCTTTTTCTTTGGTTCATCTTTCTTAAACACGATGAGGTATGCTTTTATCTAGTTGCTCATTTTCTTCAAAAATTGTTCTACATTCATTTTATTGCTTGATTGTTCAAGCTACTCTTATTCTTTCTATTTTCTATATATTCAGAATCTATTATTTTTTAAAAAAAATTCATAACTAGGTCATTTTACTATGAAATATATTAATTTGTGGACGGTCAATTATTATCTTTCTATCTTCACAAAGTAGGGGTAAGGTCCATTAGCCATGGAGATACAACTAGTGATGGACATAGGGTGCAGTAGATGTGGAGGGGGAAATCTTTAAGTGAGGCAAAGTGGGGTGGGGCAGAGCATTATATTTTTAAAACTACGGGAGTGTGGTGTGGGAGCGGGTTTTGGTCTCCTTCATCCATTTTATGTGAGAATGCCAATTGATTGTGGTTCTATCACGACCCAAGCCTAGACCTTGGCTGCGATGATCATCCAAAACCATTAAGGATCGGGTCCACCTTTCTATCTGGCAATCATGCACAATGTCCATAAAATATAAAGATATTATCATACGGAAACATGGTCAATGTCATAATTCAACTAAACAATTTGAAAGGAAATCCTGAATGTTCAAAACACATAACACCCATTTGCAAAATCTCTAGCATTATAAGATTCCAGATATGCCTAAAAAAACTCTGGGACAAGGCCCCCAGTCGGACAACTGATTCAACATAAATAACAATGTTCTATAAACCCAGCCTTCCGGAATAGGGGAGGCTCACCATTTGCATATCTCAGACACACAAATCTACTGCTTAGCAGGACCCCGAAATAGAGCCTCAGATCCTGAAATATAGGGGGTCAATACAATTGTACTGGTACACAGAGTAGTCCAAAATAGTATAAATATTATACAACATAAGTGAGAACAATTTGTAAAAACATATTACATATAATAAAGGAAAAACAAATGGGCATAATTTAAAATCTTTTAAACAATTCTTTGAATTCATGGTTCACTCTTTATCTTACTTCTGAGCTTGATGGTACAGCCAACAAGTCTAATACCCATGGGCTATATGGGTCCTATATTAACTTATCAGCCAATCCCCCACATCCAAGTTTTCCGCAAGGATAGGAGCCATATATACTAGTCTAGTATACCAGTGTCTCAAGGACAAGTAAACATTGGCCTTAGCCAATCATATTACCCGAATCAACAAAACTCGATGTTTGGCGTGGAGTTATCTGAACGCGTTCCATCTTTGGGTAATCATCAAACTCTCTTTAAGCCAATTTTTAGCATTTTAAATCTTCCATCTTTCTAAAAAGGGTCTAATGTCTGAAAAAGTCTATAGTCTAGTTAAGTCTGAGTCTTTTATAGCATTTGTCTGATTTGGTATCATCATACCAAGAATTGTACTCATATAAGCCATACAGTATCATGTTACAGTCTTTTAATACAAATATGTTATTTCGACCACCCAAATCATTTAAATAATACAAGAGAATTTGTAGTTTAAAAGATATGACAACTTACACAAAGATTCTAATCTATCAATTCTTAAACATGGGGTGGTCACTTACTTTGTAGTAAACTATGAAATTCTTTCAATGAATGTCTTCAATATTTATCAACAAGTAAAACACCATCTCTTCAATTCACAATCAATCTCAAATCATTTGACAATAGCAAAGAAACATTTATACCATGCTTCAAAAGGTAAAATTTATCAATTCATAACATGTGAAAATCAAAAGGGTTATAACTAGTGAGGGAGTAAAAATATTCATGCTCTCAATTTACCTTTCAAACTCGAAACACATATATACTTATATATGAATGTAAAACAAATTTAAGTAAAGGCCTCAAGACCAAACATTATCATCAAAAAGGTTTACAATGCATATTCATTATTGTAAATTCAAAACCCTTCATAAATATATGATTCCATAACTTTAAACCTTACTCAAAACGTTTTCAATAAGCCCATTTAGTTTAGGAAAACCCCACATACCTTAGATTACTTAGTTTCAAAGAATGAAACCCCAATCTTGACTAGTTTCTTGGGAATCTTAAACTTAAAGGTTGATTCTTCATCTTTGAGAGAGGAGTTAGGGTTTTGTTTTGAAGGAATTTGAGTATCTCTTTGTATAGTATACCCTAATCACGACTTAATTTTGGGTATAGGATGAGATAGAACAAGGGCAAAAAACTGAAATACCATCCTTGACCAGAAAAACATCCTTAAAATGAACTAGGCACCCAACGCATTAAGCGATAAACCGCGTCATTCCCTACTGATGCGATTCCTAGTGCGATGCGTTGATATCACATTGGCCCACTATTTTGATCATCCAAACATGTCTCAAACATCGTCCAAAAAATTTAAAACTCCCCCGAGACATCCCCCTTACAACCCTAAACATGAATCAGATTTAAAATGTACGTCACGGGATCGGGGAGGTCAATTTGAAAAATGTTGAAGTTAAAGGCTCAAAATATTACTAAGTCTTCTTAACACTTAGGAAAATTTGAGGTTGTAAGATCTCTATGCATGCTTATAATAGGGGTATTAATTCAAGAATGCTACAGGGTGTTACATTATCTCCCCTTAAGATCATTCTTCCTCGAGTGATGGCTCAGAACATAGACAAGCACAATTTCAAGTATACTACAAAAAATATAAAAAGAGTAGTATATGAATTATACCTTCTATGTTGTCATCCGTGGTCTCAAAGAGGTTTGGGTATCTAATACGTATGTCATCTTCTGACTCCTAAATAGCTTCCTTAGCTTTTTGATTCTTCCACAACACCTTAACCGAAGCTATCTCATTACTTCTCATCTTTTAAACTTGGAGATCATAAATGGCAATGGGTTTTTCTTCATATGACAAGGAGCCTTTCACAGTGAGTGATCTCCTCTACAGGAAATACTAGGAAAAGATCTCCAATACACTTCCTTAGCATTGATACATGAAATATAGGATATACAGAAGCTAAACTCATTAGAAAATCCAACTCATAAGCAGCCCCACTAATCCTACTCATAGTCTGATACGGTCCTATGTAATGAGAATTAAGATTCCCTTTCTTTTCGAATTGCATAACTCCCACCATAGGGTAAACCTTTAAGTATACCCTATCATCAACTTCAAATTCTAAATCTCTCTACCTAACATCGCCATAAGACTTTTGGCGACTCTGAGCAGTCTTAAGTTGCTCCCTAATGATTTTCACTTTCTCCAACGCCTGATGAAGAAGTTCAGGACCAAACAACTAGGTTTCACCACTTCATACTACCCAATCGGGAACCTACATCTCCTCCCATAAAGACCCTCAAAAGGTGCAATTTGAATACTGGAATGGTAGCTATCATTGTAGACAAATTCTATCAATGGAAAACAATCCACCCAACTACCTTTGAAGTCAATCACACAAGCCCTCAACATATCCTCTAAGGTCTAAATGGTGTGTTCCTATTTCCTATTAGTCTGAGTGTGGAAAGCAGTACTTAAGTTCACTTAGGTACCTAATACCCTCTAAAAGGATCATCAAAATTAAGAAGAGAATTGCGTACCTCGGTCAAATTTAATAGATATAGGAGCACCATGCAAACATACTATCTCTCAAATGTACAACTTAACATAGACATCGCCTGAATAGTTGGTCTACACTGGAAGAAAATAAGCGGACTTGGTCATCCTATCTATGATCAACCAAATGGAGTCATATTAGTTCGAGGACTTTGGAAGCCCTATAATGAAGCCTATGTTGATCATCTCCCACTTCCACATAGGTAAAGCTATCTCTTGGGAAGTGCCAGCAGGCCTCAAATATTCTAACTTGACTTGTTGACAATTCAAACACTTAGAAACAAAATTAACAAAGAAACAAAATTAACAACATAACATTTCATATTGTTCCACCAATAGATTTTCTTAAGATCATGATCCATTTTTGTAGAGCCTGGTGAACAATGTACCTCAAAGTGTGAGCTTACTCGAGAATCCTTTCTCACAACCCATCTATATTCGGGATACATAGCCTACCTTGATACCTCAAAATACCATTGCCGTCAATTTCGAATGGAATTACCTTCTGTTGACCCACATCCTTCTTAATTTGGGACAAGATAGGATCTTCGGCCAGCTTTTTCTCTACTTGTGCACATAGGGAGGATTTTTCTATTTCATGAACGATTACTCCTCCATCTTCAAAATCCAAAAGTTGAACTCCCAGATATGAAACCTAGTGAATATCTTTCACCATATCCTTCTTCCCTTCCTCAACATGAGAAAGATTTCCCATGGATAACCTGCTAAGAGAATTGGCCACCATATTAACCTTGACTAGATGATAGTGCAAGCTCATGTCATAATCCTTGAACAATTCCAACCAACGCCTCTGCCTGAGATTTAGTTCTTTTTGCGTGAAAACATACTGTAAATTTTTGTGATCAATGAATATATCTACATACACCTCATAAAGATAGTGCCACTATATTTAAAGTGCAAACACCACAGCCACTAACTCTAAGTCATGGGTGGGATAATTTTGCACGTGCACCTTCAATTACCTAGATACATAAGCCACCACTTTACCATGTTTATTGATCACACACCTAAGTCCAACCCGAGATGTATTACAGTACATAAAAAAACCCTCTATGCCCTCTAGGAGAGTCAAAACTGGTGCGGTAGTCAACTTGTCTTTCAGTTTCTCAAAACTATTTTCACAAAAGTCAGACCACAAGAATTTCATCATTTTCTGAGTTAATTGAGTAAGTGGATCATCTATGGAGGAAAAGCTCTCTAAAAACCTTTTGTAATACCCTGTCATACCCAAGAAGCTCCGAATATCGATTGGAGTCATGGGTCTGGGCCATTTTCTCATTGCTTCAACCTTTTGTGGGTCAACCTTAATCCCCTCACTAGAAATAATGTGTACCAAGAAAGAAATAGCACGAAGCCAAAACTTACACTTGGGAAATTTTGTGTACAACGCATGATCTTGAGGGTCTGAAGGATAATTCGAAGGTAATAGGCATGCTCTTACTCACTCTTAGAATACAATAGGATCACCTATAAAGATTATGACAAGCAGATCTACAAACTGATGAAACACCCTATTCTTTAGGTACATAAAAGCTGTAAGGGGATTAGTTAGTTCGAAGGACATGAATAGGAATTCATAATGGCCATATCAGGTTTGAAAAGCTATTTTGGGAATGTCTGCCTCCCTAACCTTCAACTGGTGATACCCCGAATAAAGGTCTATCTTAGAGAAATATTTGGAACCTTGGATTTGATCAAATAAATCATTAATTCAAGAAAAATGGTATTAAATTTTGACAGTGACTTTATTAAGCTGACGGTAGTCTATACACATACGGAGGAAGCCATCTTTCTTATGCACAAAGAGTAAAGGTGCACCCCAAGGAGAAACACTGGGGTGAATAAAATTCTTGTCTATAAGAACTTTTAACTGTTCTTTTATGTCTTTCAATTCAGCAGGATCCATTATGTATGGCAGAATAAAAATGGGATGAGTGTCCGGCAATAAGTCAATACCAAAATCTATCTCTTTGTTAGGTGGTATCCCTAGGAGATTATAGAGAGACTTTTGGGAATTCATTCACTACATGGACAGACTGGAGGGAAGGACTTTAAGTATTGGAAGCTTTGACCTGAATAAGATGATCACAACCCGATCCAAGACCCTAGATCGAGAAACACATACACATTATGAGAGAAAATTAGTAATGTACCCATCACCACATCTGGCAAAACGTTAGCATCTTGGCGGTTAGATAAAGCATATGACCAGTTGGGATTACCTTCGACAGCTGAAGTAGTAACCTTGGGTGGTGGTGGCACTGAGGAATTAGCTTAGGAACTATCTCCCCTAATATTTACTCTAATAGTGGGGGTAGTCCCTCTTGAAATACCTGACTGCCCATAAGTATAATACACAAGAGTTCCATACTGACATCTTCCTGGGTGGTTCTTTCCTCTAGAATTACTCGAAGGGTATTGCCTGAACGGTCGGGCCACACATTCTTGGGAATGAATACCCTGTACTCCTAATCCACTATTCGGCTAAAAATTCTTAAACCACTCATCAACTGGAGGTCTGGGCACTGGGGCTCTAGCAGATGACTGACCATTACTCTAAAACTTTTTCTTCGACCACTTATTACCCCAATTATTGCCACTTTGGTGATGAATGTTATTCTGGTCCTTAGATCTAGACCTCTTAGCCTGCCTGTCTTTCTACCTCGCCTCTACCAGCCTTTTCTTCTGCTCTTCAAACTGTTGCATATTAACGGACAGCCTAGAGAAATCCATATCTCTATTCATCATAGCTTTCTTGCATTCCAACACCAGATCATCCAAGACACCGGATGCAAACTTCCTCATGCGAGATCTTATGTTACCCATCAATTTTGGAGCATACCTAGACAGCAGAGTAAACTTCAATGTATACTCCTTAACACTCATTTTTCCTTGCTTCAAATTCTTTAATTCTTCAAACTTTGACTCCCTCAATTCTTGGGGAAAGAAATGGTTCAAGAAAGCTTCCTCAGCATTACTACCATTCAAATTATCCCATTCATTAGACCACTGATTGGCCACATCCTTCAACTGATAGGCTGCCAACTCAACCCCTTCAACCTCATTCGTATGCATAACTCTGATATTTTTCTTTAGTTCATTGATAAACCATTAGGGGTCCTCCTCAACCTTCATGCTAGTAAACATAGGTGGGTTCAACCTTATGAATTGACCAACCCATGTAACCTCAGTTGAACCAGACATAGAACCCATATCTTCAAATTGACAAGTCTGAGAGGCCACTAGCTGAGCTATTATATGGATGGACTATTGGAACTCAGCATTCAAAACTTCCCTCTAAAGAGGCTGGGGACGGTTAACACTGGTCTATAGAGCCGGAGGTGGACTAGTCAAAATTAGAGGAACTCTCGAATTAGCAACAAACTCTGGGCACGAGCTCTATTATGGGTCCGTATCCCATGAGTAGGATGGATATCCTCAGCTTGGGTGTTTTGTTTGTTGGTTCTACGAAGAGGCATGATTAATTTTTCTGAAATATAGGGAATTATTGGTTAGAGGACATTCAGGCTCTACAGCACGGACTAAATCATTAAAGAAAGAGAGATATTCCTAAATGCCTTGTAACCTCCTGCTTATAAGTGTGGTGTGCTACACATACATAAATATGACTTTACCCAATACAATTTTGCATACACCCTGGGACCATGAATCGTGCTCTAATACCAAGTTTACCATGACCCTATCTGAGACCCTGGCCACGATGGGCATCCCAAACAATGAAGGCCCAGGTGCACTTTTATATTTGGCAATAATGCACAATGTCCAGACAATATAAAGAAATGGGGAAAATGGTCAAATGTCATAATTCAACTAAATAATTTGAAAGGAAATCCTTAATGTTCAAAACACATGATAGCTATCATCAAAATCTCTAGCATTACAAGATTCAACATAAATAACAATGTTCTTTATACCCGACCTTTCAGAATAGGGGAGGCTCACCAACTGTAAATCTTATACACCCCTAGTCAAACCATGATTCAACATAAATAACAATGTTCTTTATACCCGACCTTTCAGAATAGGGGAGGCTCACCAACTGTAAATCTTAGACATACCAATCTACTGCTTAGTGGGACCCTAGGACTGTGCCTCAGATCCTGAAATATAGGGGGTCAATACAATTATATTGTTACACAAAGTAATCCAAAATAGTATAAATTTTATACAATATAAGTGAGAGAAATTCGTAAAAACATATTACATACAATATAGGAAAAACACATGGACATACTTTAGAGAATTTGAAACAATTCTTTCAAATCATGATTCAATCTTTATCTTACTTTTGAGCTAGATGGTACACCCTACAAGTCTAGTACCCATAGGCTTTATGGTTCTGCCATTAACTCATCATCCAATCCCCTACATCCATGTTTTAAGCAAGGATAGGGGTCCTACATACTAGTCTTATATACCAGTGTCTCAAGGGCAAGAATACCTTGTCCTTTGCAAATTATATCACCTAAATCGGCAAAACTCAGTTTCTGACGTGGAGTTATCTGAACTTGTGCCATCTTTGGGTAACCATCTAACTCTTTTTAAGCCTATTTTTAGCATTTTAAATCATGCATCTTTCTAAAAAGGGTCTAATATCTTAAAAAGTCTATAGTCTAGTTAAGTCTGAGTCTGTTATAACATTTGTTTGATTTGGTATTTTCATACCAAGACTTGCAAGTCGTATAAGTCATACACTATCATGTTAAAGTTTTTTCATTCAAATATGTTATTTCGACCACCCAAATCATTTAAAAATGCAAGATAATTTGTAGTTCAAAATATATGACAACTTACACAAAGATTCTTATCTATCGATTTTTTAAACATGAGGGTCACTTACTTTGTAGTAAACCATGTAATTCTTTCAATGAACATCTTCAAAATTTATCAACAAGTAAAATACCCTCTCTTCAATTGATAATCAATCCCAAATCATTTAACAATAGCCGAGAAACATTTATACAATGCTCCAAAAGGTGAAATTTATCAATTCGTAACATGTGAAAATCAGAAGGGTTTTAACTTGAGAAGTAGTACAAATATTCATGCTATTAATTTGCCTTTCAAACTCCAAATGCATACATACATATATATGAACGAAAATCAAATTTAAGAAAAGGCCTCAAGACAAACTATTATCATCAAAAGGGTTCATAATATATATTCGTTATTGTAAATTCAAAACGATTCATAAATATATGATTCCACAACTTTAAACCTTACTCAAAACATTTTCAATAAGACCATGTAGTTTAGGAAAACCTCATGTACCTTAGATTACTTAGTTTCAAAGAATGGAACCCGAATCATGACTTGTTTCATGGGAATCTTGAACTTAAAGGTTGATACTTGATCTTTGGTATAGGAGTTAGGGTTTTGTTTTTAAGGAATTTAAGTATATCTTGTCATACTATGCCCTAATCATGACTTAATTTCAGGTTATGCTGAGATAGAACAAGGGCACAAGACTGAAATACCCTTCTAGACCCAAAAAAATCATTAAAATAAACTGGGCACCTAACGCGTTAAGCGATACATCACGTTAGTTCCTACCAACACGATTCATAGTGCAACGTATCGATATCGTGTTGTCCCACTGTTTTGATCATCTAAACATGTCTCAAACGTCATTCAAAAAATATGAAACTCCCCCAAGACATCCCCCTTACACCCCTAAACATGAACTAAATTTAAAATCGAAGTCACAGGATCGGGAAGGTTAATTTGAAAAATATTAAAGTTAAAGGCTCAAAATATGACTAAGTATTTTTAACACTTAGTAAAATTTCAGGTTGTAAGCTCTCTATGCATACTTCTAATAAGGGTATTAAGTCAACAATGCTACGAGGTGTTATAGGTTCATACATGTCCAGGGTATCAATGTAGCCTCACTAGCTTCTTTCACTTCCATAATTGCTTTCTCATGGCCACATCACCCAAATAATTAAAGGCACTTTAAATCTGTTGGCCACATGTTGTGAAGCTCGAGCCAGAGAGCAGGACTCCTTCAATGGCTCTAGTATATAGACAAAATCCACCTTAACTACAAACCAAATATGTTTCCCATGCATAGAAAAGACTTTTGTTTTTTCTTGGATCGTTGTCCTAAATTATCCCATAAGTATTCGAGGCAGTGTGTTTTCCTAGACATAGTTATGTTGAATGCTCCCACGAGTATTCAAAGTAATATGGTGTTTTTCTGCTTAAAACAACTGATGAATGAATTGTTTGACTTTAAAATGGACTCTATTTTGTAGTCATATAATTTTCAAACTCTTTCTCACATATTAAGGTTCAATTTACACATTTGTACATGTAAATCCTAGCATATGCCTTATATATTTTTTTAGCCTTGAGAATGACAGTATTTTTTGTAGCTTATATTAATAGCCACAAAATATACCTAATAAATAGAACATAATAGTATGAGATACAAATTAATACAAAGAATCATATTGACTGGAAATCCAAAAAATACTATGATTAGTTGGTTACACATATTTACATGGGAAATATTTGGTGTTCGTATTTGAAGCAATGAAAGTATTCAAACATGCAACTATTGTGCCTTTATTTTCTTTTTAAGAATGGTATAATTTTCTCTTGATCTTCTGGATGTTGCTAGAATTTCCTTCAAAGAATCTATCATTCCTCTACCTCCATAGTGTCCACCAAATGCAAGCTAGAATACATTTTCACTAATCTTTCTTAGACCCTCTTCTCCTTATCTCTTTCCAGTGAGTCAACACTTCAAAATTTGTCCTAGGCATTGTCTAGTTTAGCCCAAGTATACATAAGAGCATGTTCCATAGATATGTTGTTTTCCAATGTAGAACAGATGACCATTTTCGTCCACCTCTTGTTCACACATAAATCACCTACCAACTCTGAAAAATAGGGGTAAGGCATATTTCTTTTAGTTATTTATAAGCATTTTATATTTTAATATTATTTGTTATAATAGGAAAATATTACATATGAAACAGGGAGTTGGTATTTTCTAGTGAAGCTCTACAAGTATGGTACGGTTTTTATAATAGGAAAACATACATCATCAACATCTAAAAGGGTGTTGGAATATTGCATACCATGATCCTCGTCATTCTCACCACATTGGCACAGTACTAGACATCAATTATATGTGTGTACATTAAATCCCACGTGTGAAGAAAAGAATAAATACTTAAGAGGATCCTGAGATCTCAAAAAAGGAGGCAAGATCGAAACCTGTTATCGATGAACCATTTAGCACAACCTGGTTTAATTTTATTAATGGGGCCTCCCTGTCATGTTCTAAGTAATTTTCATAATGTCTTTTCAATTAAAACCTAGTGTTCTTTCTATTCCTCTCTGCTTTGTCTGGATTATTTCATCCCAATGGCATACTAGTTGTACCATATATAGATATCCACTGGCAGTGGAAAGTATGATATCCTTAAAATTCACGAAGGCTTAGATGGTCCCAAATTACCTTAATGAAATTCTTGCACTCAAAGATGGTTCCGAGAGAAAATTTGGTAAACATCTTTGTGTCATTTGCATTGTGTTTCTTATTATGTAGTATTCTGTGGTACTTGTACATGAAGACATTTCATTGTACTGGTGGCATTTCACAAAAAAATTCTAGGTTATGTTTAGTGTTTCTAATAAAGTGTACGGAGATAGGGGTAAGATAGGGGTGTCACTCTATATGAAGAAATCATCTTTTAAGGTGTAAGATAGGGGTGTCTCTCTATATTTACTACCAACTATTTTCAGAGTCTAATAGATAGAAATTTAAATGGATGTCTAGTCAATTCTGCTTCATTTAGATCACAGTGTTGTGTGTTAATGAAATAAGTTGCTTTGGGTATCTTCTTTGCATTCTTTTTCTTCTTATTGTATTATCCTCAAAGTACATGGGATGTTTAAATATTGTTGGTCTATGATTATTATATGCTTATTTGGGTAGTGTAATCATATACCTGATATAGTATGATATGATCATCTGATGATAACACGTTATGTGAATCTAATTATTTTTTTTATCCTTTATATTTTCTTAATCTAATTTTCATGTATTGTTTAAGGTTATGGAACTTAGTAAGCAAGTACTACAACTTTCTCTTCAGAATTGGACCGACAAAATATACTTAAATGGGGGAAAAAGCTCTTGAATTATGCTTTTCGAGGAAAAAAAGAAGAATGTGAAATACAATATTCGTGTTACGAGTGTTGTAATACAACACTAGGAAATCGTAAAATAATTGAGATATATTTTAAAGTTCATGGAATAATTGAAAATTATATCTTTTGGTTTCACAACGGGAAATAGTTAGGTGAGCCACTATCAAACTCTGAAGATGAGGATAATGATGAAGCAGAAGATTTTGAGAGTGAAGATGAAGATGAAGAAGAAGAACTATTGAGAGATTTATATCCTAAAGCTGAAAATGAAAGAAATACACATACTGGTTTTGATGATAAACTTGAGGAGGAACCAAATGCTAAACCTAAAAAGTTCTATAGCTTTTTGAAGAATTTCTAGCAGCCATTGTATCAAAACTCAAAGGCTTCAAAACTTTCATCTATGATTAAATTTCTTCACATCAAAAGTATGGGTCATTGGAGCAATGAGTAATTTACCATACTATTGAAAATGTTAAAAAGGAGTTTTTTATTGATGGAGATAATTTTCTAAATTCATTTTATGAGGAAAATAAGATAATTCGAGAGCGTGGACTTTCTTACAACAAGATTGATGCTTGTACTAATGATTGTATGTTATATTGGAAGAAGGATAGCTTACTCGATTCTTGCAAAATTTAGGGTGCGTCCATATGGAAATTAGATATTCATAGTAAGGAGACAAAGAATCAAAGGGTAAAAAAATAGCCTCGAAAACTTTATGCTATTTTCCATTAAAACCTAGGGTTCAGAGGTTGTTTGTGTCTACAAAGATAGCTTCTCTAATGACATGGCATAAGGATGAAAGAACTGATGATAGAATAATGAGTCACCCAATTGATTTAATGGCTTGAAATTCATTTAATGAACTACCTTCTTCATTTGCAGTTGATCCTCATAACGTTAGACTTGGACTTACTAGTGATGAATTCCAACCATTCCAAAATTCTAAAACCTCATATAGAATTTGTCTCGTAGTTCTTATTCCTTATGATTTCCACCTTGGTTATGTATTAAGCTAGAAAATTTTATTTTTTCAATGCTTATTCCTGGTCCAATTAGTCTTGGAGATACAATTGAAAAAAATACAATTCTTCAAATCGATTAGCTAATTGTAAGAAAGAGTGTTTTATGGGTCATCGACGTTACCTTTCTTTGAGTCACAGATGGAGGAATGAAAAGAAGTTATTTGATGGTACAACAGAGAAAAGGCACCCACCAAAAATGCATTCTGGAATTGAGATATTTAATCAAATGCAATATCTTGAAGGGCAACCATTAACAAAGGATCCTAAAAAGAGGAGGAAGATATCACATGAAAAGCGAAAGGATAATTCGAATAAGAAGAGTATCTTTTTTAAACTTCCTTATTAAAAATATCTTTTGTTGCAACATAATTTGGATGTTATGCATATTGAAAAAAATATATGTGATAGTTTTTTGGAGACATTCATAAGTTTTAAAGGAAAGATCAAAGATATAATTAAACTCGGTTATACTTGCAAGCAATGAACATTAGGCAAGATATGCACCCTATCCAAACAGAGAATTAAGTTGAAGTTCCAACTGCATGCTACAATTGTCTCCTGAAGAAAAGCACAAATTATGTATTTTCTTGAAGAATTTAAATATCCAGAATGAATTTTCATTTAATACTTCTCAATGTGTGAACTTCAAAGAACACAATATATCTTCTTAGAAAATTCATAATTGTCATGTTGTTTTGTAACATATACTCCCTCTTGCACTTCGTGGTATGTTGTCAAAAGAAGTTTGTGAACCTCTTATTGGGTTATCTTTATTTTTTGTGTTCTTGGATTAAAAGAGTTGAGGACTGATGAGTTGAAACATATTGAAGAGCAAATTCCCATTACACTTTGCAAGTTAGAAAAGGTCTTCCCTCCTTCTTTTTTGATTTCATGGTCCACTTGCCTATTAATTTAGCTTGTGAAGCTTAGATTGTTGGGACTATTCATTATCGGTGATTTATCCTATCGAGCGATGATTATATTTTTTAAAATCTCTCATTGGTAAGCTTTCCAGAAGGTTCTATTGTAGAGGGCTTCCTTGCAAATGAGTGTATGGCCTTATGTTCAAGGTGTCTACATAGAATTGACACTAAATTCAATCGGCCTAAATGAAATTATGATGACGACTTAAAAAATTCAAATAGAGGTTATCCATATTTTGACAACCTAGAAAAACTCTGGGAGATAAAGATCCATGTGAGCTTGAAGGAAATGAATTGGAACAAGAACATATTTATATTTTGAAGAATTGTGATGAAGTCTTACCATATCTTGAGTATGGAGAGTTCATTCGTATTATTTTGTGTTTCCAATTTCCTTTAAGGTAATACTATTTCTATATGACATTACTGGTTAATCTCAATTTTGTAGATAGTTTGATAATATGGATATTGCTCAAGATTTGTCAGATACAAAACGGGACCGAGAATTTAATAAAAGGTTTAAATATAGGGTGAGTAATATGAGCAACACATAAACATTAGATTTGACATCTTAATGTTGTATTACTCATTCTAAAGTATTAAATGTAATATTATTTTTAGGTCGTACAATTGCATAAAGAAGATAATAGTCGGCTAATGGAAGATCTTCTCTAACTTTCACATGATCCTACCAAATACTCAACATATTGTAATGGTTACATGTAAATGGATATAGATTTTATGCAGAAGATTATGATCGAACTTTAAGGAATCAAAATTGTGGCGTTGTTGTAGCTAGAAAGAATGATGAAGATAGTGAGACGTTTGATTACTATGGAGTTTTAACAGATATGATTGAATTGCAATTTGACCCGGATAGAAAAGTGATTTTGTTTTGGTGTAACTGGTTTGATGTGCATGATAAAATAAAAGGAATAAAAAGAGATGAGTATGACTATGTAAGTGTGAATCCAAGTAGATTTTTGAAAATAAATGAGCCTGTCGTTTTAGTGGATCAAGCATCTCAAGTGTTTTATGCTAATGATAATTCCAACAAAGGATGGCATGTGGTGAGGAAGACTCAACCTCGTGATTCCTTTGAGATTGTGAAACAAATGGATGATGATGTAGATGACATAGAAAGTCCTTCAGATGTCGTAGATGACTTAGAAAGTGCCTCACAAAGGAAACGTAAAAGAACTGATGAGGTGAAGTATCTAATAATTACTTACTGCTAAAAACTTCTATTCTTTTAGCATTAAAATTTTAACTTAAAATCCTTTTTGTATAGATTTTGAGTTCTTGCAAACCACAGTGACTACATTGACTGTATTCTTTAGCTCACTGGATAAAAAGTTTTCTTAATATCTTTTTTACTTTTGGCTCTTTTTGCAAGTTCAATATAAAGATTGAAAATGAGGATACATCAACTATAAAGAGTACTATTAGGTATACTTTTTGTGCACCTGGTGCAATTGGAAAGGGACAACGACGAGCGCTCAAATCTTTGACAACGAAACGGAAAACTCTAACAAAGAGTTCATTTTATCAGCCTAGTGGTCTAGTTAAGGAATACACCAAGAAGTTGAAACAAGTAAGGTTTTTAAAATTTATTAGAGTTTTAAATTGTATAAATAACTTGTTCTTCTAACATATTTTTAGTTGCCCTTGTGCTACAAAATATAATTCCTCAAGTATTAGTAATATGATTTTCTTTATGTAGGTGCTATTGGGAAGGAACCAGAAGAAGGACGTAAAAATTTTACCATGTTTTCTAATCAATAAATGGGAGAAATACATAAGAAATCCATGGTTCTTGACAAAGAGCATATTCTAGTTAACACTTCATTATCTCCGTCTACTAATTAGGATGAGCAATACACACAAGAAGTTGAAACAAGTAAGTTTTTCAAATCCAATTACTATTGAGGATTGTCTACCTGTGATTATTAAATAAAAGTGAAAAAAGATAAGTCTGTTTCATTAGGAAATATGTTACAACCTATTAAAATGTACATAGTCATTGAAAATGACCTAGGAATTGTTTTCAGCTTGTGACGGAGGAGCTGAACAACGTGAAAGGGCTTTTATTCTTCTATTGTTAGTCTCACCTAGCTCAACTGGTAGTAGAGTGGTTTAACAATTATTTCCCTATTGTGTGTACAATGGTCTTGTTTAGAGGGTAAAATCCCTGGTTTTGTGATATATCTGATGTTTAATGCTTAAAACACTGATATTTTATGTGAGATCATTTTAACCTAATGGATGTAGTTGTCTATGTGATGAATTTCCCCAATCACAAGATGTCATGACCTAATTTCTCAAATCTTGATAGCGCCTACCTTATCCCTCTAGTAGGCAAGCCAAGCCATAGCCCGGAATAATAGGTGACGTGCTAATAGGAAGAAATCAGAAAAGATCGCTTATAATGATAGCAATAGAAATAGAAAGTAACAAACAGAAAGTAAACATGTCTCATATACTAAAACGAGGGAAGAAAAAGGATCAAATACACAAAAGAATCCCTCCCAAGACCTGGTAAGGTCGCTACTAGAGCTACTACTTAAATATACCCAGAGTACTAGACAGAATCCAAAATATACCCAATATAAACAAGGAGTCTCAAGTACAAAAGACTAAACCAGAGTAGATAGAGGAGGATCAGTCTCGAACGACAGTAAGCTCACCCTACTACAAATTAGTACTGGAAGGTAGGAATCGCGTCAATGTTGATTGCTACTACTCGGATCTACATCAGGAGAAAGACGCAGAAGTATAGTATGAGTACCAAAGCAATGGGTACTTAGTAGGCCTCATCGGATGACTTAGCTCAATACAGAAAAGGTATAACTATAATGCGAAGGTCTAATCTAAGTCAACAGTAAAAAGGGACGAAAGGTAAACAACTGCTAAGCTACACCAATGAGATAAATGAATAAATGTAAGAGATACAGAAAGTAAATAACGCAGTAATTATAGACAAATCAAATATAACCTAACTGGGACCCTATAAGCCCACTAGGCATACAATATAACCTAATTGGGCCCCCATAAGCCCGTTAGACACACTGAAGAAGATAATTAACAAAACCATACCCCTATAAGCTGGTGGGACACACAAGTAGCAATTAAAGCTAATAAACATAAAAAATCTGTAATTGAGCCAATCATAAGAATTCATGATAGTCATCCAGATATGCACCGTACTTGAACCAACAGCAATGAGAAGTAATGAGAGGCCAGATACCGGACTCAAACCGGTAGTGATGGATAATAATAAAAAAACACGTGCCAGATTCTGACCAGACATAGTGGGTAATAACGATAGACCACATATATAATATATACCAGTACTCATAGTCGGATGTAGAACTCGAACCGGAACTCAGTTAAACCACAACCATAATCAGATGCCAGACTCGAACCCGAACTCAAAGGAAATACAACCATAGTCAAATGCTGGACACCAACCGAAACTCATAGGAACCACAATAATCAAATGTAGGACTCGAACCGGAACTCATTATAACCATAATAATAAAAAACTAGATTCAAACCAGACTTAATAGTAACCATACGCAACTATAATATTAAAATCCATACCATACCATAACAATATCAACGTGGTACAAATGTTCATAATTAATAACAGAAATAGAGTATATGCTGAACCTGAAGAGAAGCGAAAATACGTCTATTTACCATATGCATGTCTTAATTCTAAAGAATTAAATTCAAGGTTTAGCAAATTAATTTCATGTCCTAAAGTGATACATGCTATATTATATTAAAATACGAAATACCAAAATCTACTACAATGAGGACCTAATCCGGGTACATAAGACATGTTATATATATCAAATGATTCGCAACTACAAGCACTTATCCAAAGCTAGCATAATAGTTCACAATCTCAGTATATAAGATCAATCTAAAAGTAGGGTAAGCCTAGCCTACCTGGACGCCAAAGCTAAAATGACTTTCTGTGAAGCCTCCAGATAATGCTACTAGAACCCGAGCTTGAATTACTTATTGTAGATAATTCATTATCATTTTGAGGATCGAAAATTATATCACACTATTTTCCTACTAAGTATATTGATTCACGTGTATCCATATGCATTTTCATGCACAATATATATCCGTATAGAGCATGCAAACTATATTTAGTATAAACTTTAATAAAAAGTGAGGTACAAATGTTAAAGTGGAGAAAAAGTAAAGTGAAGAAACAACTATTGTATAGTGAAGAAGCAACTATTGTATACATATCAAGAGGAAAGTATATATTGAGACATAATGAGGATTTTATCCTCTTGGCAATACGTAATAGATATGTATGCCACCTGTGACAATTAAGTGGAAAATCAAATGATAAATGGAAGCTTCCCTATTACTAATCCATTCACTAAATGTTACAACTACCTACACGCGTAGTGGAGCTACCAATGTCACCTAAATTGGTATCTCATTACATATGTACTTGGGTAATGTATAGGTCCACGGTAAAATAAATATAATAATTAGAATATATCATAATTAATAGAAAATTATTTCTAAGAAAACCTCTATTATATAACAATAATAATAATAATATTTTATCATATCTAGATTTACTATTTTCGTTTCGTTTAAAATATTAATAAACTATAACAAGTTATTATAAGGTAATACAAATATTGCATAACTTAAAGAATTTTATACCTGTCAAAAAAATTTAGAAGGGTAATAAATTATACTTTTACAAAATGATAATTTAAATCAAATACTCCACATTATATTAGATATTACTTAAATTCTAAAATGAATCGCCTAGGAATCGAATTATTAGTCCCAACAAGTCATAAATAACTTGGAGCAGTTACAAAAAATCTCTGGATACCCAAAAAGTATGAAAATACAGAAAAATGACTGTGAGGGTCATTACAACATCCACTACTAAAAGGACTTTCTTCCACAAAAGTAAAGCATAAGAATGTACTCGGGGGCTCAAACAGGTAGAGAAACTAGACACGCATATCATGCTTGGGAGGGAGGCTAGGTAGTTTAGTAGAAAATACAACAGGAAATATACGAACCACAGGGATGGAGTAACGTGATGGACTCTCAACACTGACATCCCGAACATAAGCATGAAATGACTCACTACCCCTTGATATCAGTCTCATAGCCAGAATGTAAAAAAAAATAATCTCCATCGACACACGACTAACAGAACCTTACCACACAATCAAGGTACACCAAGTAAGGCTAAAGTAACGTCTTAGCAAAATAATCCAAAATCTTATGATAAGGAGATAATCAATCCATACATGAAACCACATCAAATCTATCATATCTAGGATAATAAGATCTGCCTAAGTACCAAACTCTCGAACGATCATCAAACACAATTTATATACCCGATCCACTACTAAAGAATTACCTAGAGGGATAACTATATGCAATGGAAAAAGTAAAGACTCTAAAAATGAACCCAACCGCGATGCAAAGTAAGAAAAAACATATGAAAATGTGAAATCGGGATCAAACAAAGCAAAAGTTGGCTGACGGCATACAAAAATCATACCTGATAAAATATGCAAATGACCTTGTATACTACTGGACTGAGTGCCTATTCGACCACCTCTAAAACCCTGGGGAATATCCTCACGACTCTGCATACCACCCTTACCTAACGACGGCACTGACCTGATAGGCTGTGCAATCATATCTAAAGGCCCAATCATCCTATGCTGAGGTACATCTGATAGGCTGTACCCTTGTCTAAATGTCCCAATGGATCTAAAATGATCACCTCAACTCGACGATCCTGACTACACCCTTCAGCAGCAAGATACTGTTCTAAAACAACTATAATTAGTCTAACCCTTAACCTCTGGAATGACCTCAACCCCTAACCAAAACTCTAGAAGCAAATCCAAGCTTATGATCCCCAGCTCCCACTCCTCGCATCCTAACCATCTGTGTAAAGAGTGAACCAATAAAGATTAAAAACTAATTTATACCTGACTCACGAAAATGAATCAAAAAAATGAGATTGTTCCCTAAAAATGCTTTATAGCCTCTCAAAGATAGGATACAGATATCTTTATACCGATCTGTAGGACTCTACTAAATATTAGATCTAGTGCCAATAGTACCAGTGAAATTTAGGCTCTGATACCATGTTGTCACGACCTAATTTCTGAAGTCGTTATGGCGCCAGCCAACATATCCCCCCATTAGGCAAGTCAAGCCATAGCCTGGAATAATAGGTAATGGGCTAATAGGAAGAAATTAGAAAAGATCGCTTATAATGATATTAATAGTAATATAAGTAACAAATAGAAAGTAAACATGTCTCATATACTAAAATGAGGGAAGGAAAAAGACCAAATACCTAAAATAATCTCTCCCAAGTCCTGGTAAGGTCAGTACTAGAGCCACTACTAAAATATACCCAGAGTAACAAACAAAATCCAAAACATACACAATATACACAAGCAGTCACGAGTACAAAAGACTAAACTAGAATAGATAGAGGAGGATCAGATAATAGTAAGCTTTGCCTTCTTTGAATCAGTACTAGAAGGAAGGAATCACGTAAATATCGACTACTACTACTCGGATCTGCATCTCGAAAAAGATGCAGAGCTGTAGTATGAGTACTAAAGAAATAGGCATTCAGTAGGCATCATAGGCCGACTGAGCTCAATACAGAAAATGTATAACTACAATGCAAGAGTCTAATCTAAGTCAACAGTAAAAAGGGATAGAAAGGTAAACATCTGCCAAGCTATACCAATGAGATAAATGAATAAATGTAAGCGATACAGAAAATAAATAATGCAGTAATTATAGAAAAATAAAACATCACTTAACTGGGCTCCCATAAGCCTGCTAGGCACACAATAAACCTAACTAGGCCATCTTAAGCCTGTTAGGTACCTTGAAGAAGACAATTAACCTAACTATACACCCATAAGCCGGTGGAACACACAAGTAGCAATTAAAAAATAAACATAAATAATCTATAATTGAGTCAATCCCAAGAAATCATGATAGTCATCCAGATGTGCATCGGACTTGAACCGGCACCAATGGGTAGTAATGAGAGGCCAGATACCGGACTCAAATTGGCAGTGATGGATAATAACTCAAGGACATGTGTCATATTTTAATCGGACATAGTAGGTAATAATGATAGGCCACGTATATAATATACACTAGAACTTATAATCAGATGCTGAACTCGAACCGAAACTCAGAGGAACCACAACCATAATCAGATGTCGAACTCAAACCAAAACTCAAAGGA
Source organism: Capsicum annuum (assembly GCF_002878395.1). Classification (NCBI taxonomy): domain Eukaryota; kingdom Viridiplantae; phylum Streptophyta; class Magnoliopsida; order Solanales; family Solanaceae; genus Capsicum; species Capsicum annuum. The sequence continues at coordinate 166,539,934 of NC_061120.1, read as the reverse complement.
ACTGCAATTGTAATCAGATGTCAGACTCAAACTGAAACTCATAGGAAGCACAATAATCAGATATCGAACTCAAACCGAAACTCATAGTAACCATAATAATCAAATGCCGAAATTGAACTAAAACTAATAGTAACCATATCCAACTGTAATGTTAAAATCCATACCATACCACAACAATGTCAACATGGTACAAAATTTCACAATCAATAACAGAAATAAAGTATATGCTGAACCTAAAGAGAAGCTAAAATATGTCTAATTACTGTATGCATGTCTTGATTCTAAAGGAGAAAATTCAAGGATTTGTAATTTAATTTTGTGTCCTAAAGTGGTAGATGTTATGTTATATTGAAAGAAAAAATACCAAAATCTACTAGAACGGGGTCCTGATCCGAGTAATAAAGGCATTTTTATATATATCAAATGATACACAAGTAAAAGCACATATCCAAAGCTAGCATAATAGTTCACAATTTCAATAGATAAGCTCAATCTAAAAATAAGATAAGGCTAGCCTACCTGGACGCCAAAGCTAAAATGTCTCTGTGAAGCCTCCAAGTAACGCTACTAAACCCCGAGCTTGAATTACTTATTGTAGATAATTAATGATCATTTTGAGGATCAAATATTATATCACCTATTTTCCTACTAAGTATATTGATTCACGCGTATTCGTATACATTTTCGTATGTAATATATATCGGTATAAAGCATGCAAACTATATTTAGTATAAACATTAACAAAAAGTGAGGTACAAATATTTAAAGTGGAAAAAAAGTAAAGTGAAGAAGCAACCATGTCATACGTATCAAAGGAAAGTATATATTGAGACAAAATGAGGATTTTAACCTCTTGACACACATAATAGATATGTATGCCACCTGTGGCAATTATGTAGAAAATCAAATAATATGTGGCAGCTTCCCCATTACTAATCCATGCAGAATATATTACAACTACCTCCACGTGTAGTAGAGGTGCCAATGTCACCTAAATTCGTATCTCATTACATATATACTTGGGTATTGTATAGGTTCGTGATAAAATAAATATAATAATTAGAATCTATCACAATTAATAGAAAATTATTTCTAATAAAATTTTTATTATATAATAATAATATAATAATATTTTATCATATCTAGATTTACTATCTTCTTTTAAAATATTAATAAATTATAAAAAGTTATAAGGCAATACAAATATAGCATAACTTAAAGAATTTTATGCCTGTCAAAATATTTTAGAAGAGTAATAAATTATATTTTTATCAAATTATAATTTAAATCAAATATTCTATAATATATAAGATATTACTAATATTTTAAAATGAACTGTCTGAGAACCAAACTATCAGTCCCAACAAATCATAAATAACTTGGGATAGTTATAGAAAATCTCTCAATATCAAAAATGTATGAAAATATAAAAAAAAATGACCATAAGGGTCATTGCATAAAAGAATATAATTATAACTGTTTTGACTTATTATGATGCTAAATTTGGCCATTTACTTTTTTCTAAGAGCCGTTCGACTGCTACAAAAAGAATATCTATTCATCTACCCACATGGCTTCCTAGATTTGGTGTTTTTTACCTGTATGATAGATTTTGCTGATTAAACTTTATTATGGTAGGGAGATAGGTTTTTTCCATGCTCTTATATGTAGTGCAGCAGTTGTACTACTCTTATCTCTAGAAGAAAGTTTTCTGTTGCTTAGCAAGTTTCTATGTTGCTTTCTCATCTCTTTAAATGTTTCATTATTGAAAAGGACAAAATAGAATAACAAAAGCTTACTGCACTGTAGTATTAAAGTTGGATTATGTAAAAGACACTTTGGATATGCTTTGTTTAGATAAATTTTCTTTCTTCATACCTTTTGAATTTTAAGCTTGTCGAAAGTGAGGAATTAATTTATGCCCCATCCTACTCACTCCCGAGCACCAGGAAATGGGAAAACATAGTAAAATTTTTGTCAATGTTATTTGGTTTATAACATCACATTCATCATCAAAATACATGGGTGAGATGGGGTGTTGGGACAAGAACGCAACACCTCTTTTTCACCAATTAATCCATCAATTGTTAAAACAGTAGAAATACAGAGAGTTGAAGCATTTATATCCATACCTGGGGTGCCTTGTGGCTCAAGCATATCAAATTAATTCTTGGAAATATTTTGAGCAGTTTGTGAAGCTCTTGGTTTATACATTTTTTCCTGGTGCTGCTGTTGTATTTATTTTTGAACATTAGTTTTTTTCCATCTTCTTTTTTTCTTTTGCTATTTTTCTTGGTCTTGTTTCATGTTGGTAGTATTTTCCTGGACGTTATCCATCACTTTCCCTGCATTCACTACTCATGGTTTGAAGAATCTTTGGTGGTTTTGCGACTCCATCTAGTACTGTGTCTTGTTGAGTTAACCTCTTCGGAGCACCTACTTTTGCCAGAACTAGACATGGTATCCTACCCTCCAGCTCTACAAAGAGTAGAACAAATTCTTCCCTGGTTTTTACTTGGTCAAGTAAATCAGTCAAGAAAGCAGCAGGCACATACAGTTACCTTTTCATGATCTGCATAAATATGGACTTATATTGTGATTGTGTTGATTTCTCATTGCTAAAAAGTACATTATTCATCATCCAACCAATAGCATAGGACCTTAAGGTATCTCTAAATAAATCATTCTTGTAATAGATAAGAATGAAATATTAATCATAAGATAGTGTAATATCAATTTTTTGCAAATGGTTAAATATCTGAAGTGCTACTCCTATTAGTATTATTATCATCTTTTTCAAATGAAAACATTACATGGGCCTGTGGATGTTAGTCAGTGCTACTTACTTATCATACAACTGTATATTTGTTTCGGCGGGTTCTATTGGGAAAGGGCGAGTAAAAAGACTTACAAAATCTACCATGTGTTACTTGTCACCATGTGTTCTAGACAAGTAGTGGAAATGACGCTACGTAAGAATTTCATGATTCGTGAGAACAAGTATATGCAAGTTGATACTTTATTTTCTCCGTTGACTAATCAAGTTAAGCTATTCACCAAAGAGGCTAAAACAAGTAAGTTTTTTTTCAAGTCTGTTTGAGTTTTTGATTGTATAGATAATTTATGTATTAGTAATATGATTTGATTTCTCTAGGTGTTATTGGTAAGGGGCGAGGAAAGGGACTTACAAACTTTACCATGCGTTCTAGTCAAGTAATGGGAATGAAGATACATAAGAACTCCATGGTTCGTGAGAACGAGTATTTGCAAGTTCGTACTCCATTTTCTCTATTGACTAATCAAGTTAAGCAATGCACCAAAGAGGCTGAAACAAGTAACTTTTTTTTAAGTATGTTGTATTTTTAATTGCATAGATAATTTAAGTACTAGTAATATGATTTTCTTTCTCTAGGTGCTATTAGGAAGGGACCAGAAGAAGGACTTAAAATCTTTACCATGTCTTATAGTCAAAGAATGAGAATGATACATAAGAACTCCATGGTTTATGAGAACGAGTATATGCAAGTTCATACTCCATTTTCTCCATCGACTAATTAAATTAAGCAATGCACCAAAGAGGATGAAATAAGTAAGTTTTTTTCATGTCTGTTGTGTTTTTGATTGCATATATAATTTAAGTATTAGTAATATGATTTGCTTTCTCTAGGTGCTACTGGGAAGGGACCAGAAGAAGGACCTAAAAACTTTACCATGTCTTCAAGTCAAGGAATGAGAATGATACATAAGAACTCCATGATTCATGAGAATGAGTATATGCAAGTTCATACTCCATTTTCTCCATCTATTAACCAAGTTAAGTAATGCACCAAAGAAGCTGGAACAAGTCAGTTTTTCTCAAGTCTGTTGAGTTTTTGATTGCATATATAATTTTAGTATTAGTAATATGATTTTCTTACTCTAGGTGCTATTAGGAAGGGACCATAAGAAGGCTTAAAAATGTTAACATGTCTCCAAGTCAAGGAATGAAAATGATACGTAAGAAATCCATGGTTCTTGAGAAAGCGTATATGCAAGTTCATACTTCATTTCCTCTGTCTACTAATCGAGTTAAGCAATGCACCATAGAGGTTGAAAAAAGTAAGTTTTTTCAAATCTATTGAGTATTTGTCCACATGCATCAGATCATTCTTAGTGTAGGAGTTTCTAAAAATTTTTTCCAAATCTACTCAATATTTTATCACTTTTATCATATCATACAGATGTTTTCTCCTTATTAGGGGGTTCTATGAACAATGTGGGATCTAATACCTAGATCTTTGTACACCTTATTAGGGGTTTTTAAGAATAATGTGAGATCTAATCAAGGAGTGGACAATTTTCCTTTGATTCTTGCGAAAGAGAAAATGCAAACTAATATTTCATTGCATATATCTATTGATCAAGTTATGAAATTGTAACGCCCTGAATCTACACCCCCACGTCACACGGTGCTCATAATCCCAAAGGAGCACAAGCTAACCTATGACTAGTACGTACTGCAATCACTAAATAATAATAACTCTGTAATAATGTAAAAAATAAGTTTAATATACCATAAGGTTCATAACTGAAATCAAACACTTAATACTAATAAATAAATACTGAAATCTGAACAACTTTCTGAAATAAGCTAGTCTGAAGAGCCTTTAACTGAACTGTCTGAGTATTGAGTTAATGGGACAAGCCCCTAACTAACTCCAACAACTAAAGCACTGATAACTTAAATAATACTCTATCCTCAAACTATGAGGACTCATCACTAAGTCTGCTACTGATAATCTGGGCTACTAGGTATGGTCAGGAGCCCGTGATTCTAAACCTATGATATAAGACATCATAGCTTAAAATAAAGGTATACATCAATACTTTGAATGTACTTGTATACTAGGTAAGATAAGGCTGAATGTAGGGGCTCATATGCATGAATAGTAACTAGCTAAGAAATCATGAATATAACTAAGTGAGAGTACATGTATATCTGAAACTACTGTAAAATACTGATTATGAAATGCTATACACATAACTAAGTATACAATAACTGGGATTAGATATAATACATGATAGTGAGTTTTGAAAATTGAATGACTGTTAGCTGAGTTTACTAATACTGTATTACTGCTAAATAAGTGACTGTTTCTAACAGTCCTAATTTTGTAGAACTGAACTGAGTTCTAAACTGAGTTGGGTAACTATATCTAATAATCCTAATTTTGATATTAAACTGAGGTTTTATACTGAGTCTAAAACTGAAACTAAAACTGTGAGAGTGTTCATCTAAGCCACATACCACAATTATGAACTGAGTTAGGATCTAACCTGTGACCCCAGTTTGAAGGGTGTTAGCACCTTGCTAAGGGATACTAACAATGTTTATGATTTAACCCTCTCTGACAGAAAGACCTTTCGTCAACCCTCACTAAAAGGAAAACTTGTATGAGATATATCAACCCTAGACTGGCAAGAAGATTTCTCAACGTACGTTGGCTATGTAGTTCTTTACACAGGGTTTGCTACTAAGAGTCAAACTCTTTTTACTGACAGAAATAACTTCATCCCTGGGTTCGCTCGGTGCTGATTCCTACTCCCAAATAAATAGACACTGAACTATTTCTAGACTATACAAGGCTTGACTGAACTGTTGCTAATCATGTTATCTAACTAAATTGGACTGAGTTCACTAAGACAGCACGACCAGTAATAGTTCAGTCAAGCCTAGTACAGCCAACAAATCAGTTTAGTGTCTATTCAATTGGGAGTAAGAATGAACATCAAGTCAACCCTTGGGGGTATTCCTAGCAGTAAAAAAGATTTGACTCTTTGTAGCAATCCCTATGTTGCAGAACTATATAGCCAACCTATGTTTAGATATCTTCCTTCCAGTCTAGGGTTGATATATCTTGTATGAGTTTTCCTACTAGCGAGGGTTGACGAAAGGGCTTCCTTCCAGAGAGATTTAACTCTTAGACATTATTAGTATCCCTTGGCAAGGTGCTAACTTTCTTCCAACTGGGTCACAGGTTGGACCCCAACTCAGTTCATAACTGGAGTCTGTCAGTTAGATAAACACTCCCATAGTTTTAGTTTTCGTTTCAGACTTGGTATAAAACCTCATTTCAGTATTAGAATTAAGACTGTCAGATACAGTCACCCAACTCAATTTAGAACTCAGTTCAGTTCTACAAAATCAGGACTGTCAGAAACAGTCACTCAGTTGGCAATAATACAGTATCAGTAATCTCAGATATCAGTCATTTAGTTTTCAGAACTCATAATCTATTATTAAATGTAATCCCAATTACAGTATACGTAGTTATGTGCATAGCATTGCATAATCACCATTTTACTGTAGTTTTAGAAATACATGTACTCATACTTAGTTATATTTATGATTTCTCATCCAGTTATTGTTCATGCATATGAAACCCTGCATTCAGCCATACCTCATCTAGAATACCAGTACATTCAAAGTACTGATGCATACCTTTATTTTGTGCTATGATGTCTTAGTTATCAGCACTTTAGTAGTCGAAGTTAGTTGAGGGCTTGTCCCATCAACTCCGTACTCAGACAATTCAGTTAGAGGCTCTTCAGACTAGATTGTTTCAGATAGTTGTCAAGTGTTCAGTATTTATTTATTAGTATTCATTGTTTGATTTTAGTTGTGAACCTTATGGTAGATTTAGCCAAATTTCTACATTATTACAGAGTTATTATTACCCAGTGATTGCAGCAGGTACTAGTCATGGGTTAGCTTGTAGTCCTTCAGGATTATGAGCACCGTGTAACATTCGAGGTGCAAACTCGGGGTGTTACAAACTTTCTATCAGAGACTAAGGTTCAACAGAGTTCTAGGAAGTATGAAAACCACGTCAAGTAGATTCTTATGCATTAATGTGTTGCATGGAAAACTTATGAAAAAGAGGCTATAAGGTATTTTTACAAAAATTTTCCCTTCTTTCAATATTTATTTCGTGCGAGTGAGCATGATCTCAAGTTACACTCTCAATCTAATCCTTTATTTACTTTCATTTACAGGATATGCCTCCAAAAAAGAATAATAGAAGAAGAATAGGAAACCAACAAGCACATCTGCCTATTCCAGTAGATCCCCAGGACGAGCATGCCTCCCACACAAAATTTAGAGCATCTTTCACCACCCTAGATCATTCTATGGCAGCCCAGAATAGAAGCCCAGCTTCCATTTCGGCCAAACTAGTGGCCAATACTATTGTAGGTAAAATTTGAGACTTCACCCAAATAAATCCTCCAGCCTTTACCGGGTCTAAGTCAGATGAGACCCACAGGAATTTCTTGATCAGGTACAGAAATTCACAGATATTATAGGGTTGACTGCGAGTGAGAGTGCTGAGTTGGCAGCATATCAGTTGTAGGATGTGGGTCACTCATGGTTCAAGTAATGGAAGGCAAAGAGGGCCGCAAATGCAGGTACCATAGAATGGGAGAAGTTTTCCACTATTTTTCTAGATAGGTTCTTCCGACTGGAGTTGAGGAAAGTGAAGGTTTTGGAGTTCATTAATATGAAGTAGGGCAACATGACAGTGAAAGAGTATTCTCTCAAGTTTACTCAGTTAGTTAGATATGCCCCTCATGTGGTAGCAGATAGTAGATCTAAGATAAGTAAGTTTGTGTTTGGGGTGTCTAATAGTATGGTCAAGGAGTGTAGGACCATAATATTGATTAAAAAGATGGACATATCTAGGTTTATGGTCCATACTCAAAAGATAGAGGAGGCTAAGAATAAGGAGAATGAGATAGAAAATAAGATAGCCAGACCAGGTAGCTTCAACTTCACTCAGCCTAAGTCAGAGGGTGGAAATTATTCTCAGTGCTGCCGAAAATCTTCAGTTCCAACTCCGTCCTCAGCTAGTGCTCCAGTGCCAAAATTCATAGATGCCAATAAAGATAGGGCACCAGACCCTAAACCTCAGGGTTGTATTAGCAGTGCCCAAATAAATCCCCTTTGCCAGAAGTGTGGCAAAAACCACCAAGGTGTCTGCAGGGCTGGCAGCGAGGTATGTTTCAGATGTGGTAAGCCAGGCCAAAGGGTTAGAGAGTGTCCTCAGGTGGATTTGCAGAGTCAACATAATTATCCTTCAGCTCAGTCTGGTTACCTGAATCAGCAGGGTGCCGCTTCCAGTGCCACCAGTGGAAAACATCCAAACAGGCTTTATGCACTTCTGTCCTGACAGGATCAGGAAAGTTCTCTTGATATGGTCGCTGGTACATTACTAGTTTATTATTTTTACTTTTATGCTTTGCTAGACCCAGGAACTTTTTTGTCCTTTATAACTCATTATATAGGTGTTAACTTCAGAGTTTGTCCTGAAATCCTAGCAGACCCCTTCTCAGTCTCTACCTCAGTAGGTAAATTTATCATAGCCCAATGGGTATACAGGAATTATTCGGTTATGGTATCTCATAAAGTCACATTAGCAGACTTAGCAGAATTAGAGATGATAGATTTTGATGTAATTCTCGGTATGGACTGATTTTATTTATGCTATACTTCAGTTGACTGCAGAAACAGATTTGTCCATTTTAAGTTTCTGAATAAACCTGTCCTTAAGTGGAGGGGTAATACTTTAGCACATAGAGGTCATCTTATTTCCCACCTAAGGGCAAGTAAAATAATATTTAAGGGGTATGTCTATCATCTTGTTCGAGTTAAAGACTCTAGTTAAGAAACCCCTAATCTTGAGTCAGTTTCAGCAGCATGTGAATTTTTAGATGTATTTCCCAAAGATCTTCTTGGAGTCCCTCCCAAGCAGGAAATTGACTTTAGAATAGACCTTCTTCCCAATACTCAGCCTATCTCTATCCTGCTATATAGAGTGGCCCCAGTAGAACTCAAAGAGCTAAAGAAACAGTTGAAGGATCTCCTAGATAAGAGATTCATCAGACCCAGTGTATCCCCTTGGGGTGCACTAGTTCTATTTATGTTTAAGAAAAATGATTCTCTTAAAATGTGTATAGACCACCCTCATCTAAATAAAGTCACGGTCAAGAACAAATATCCACTTCCTAAAATCGATGACTTATTTGACCAACTTCAAGGTACCAACTATTTTTCTAAGATAGACCTCAGATTAGGCTATCACTATCTCAGATTCAGAGGATGTGACATATCAAAAATAGCTTTTGAAACTCAGTATGGTCACATCAAATTCCTAGTCATGTCATTTGGTCTTACCAATGCTCAAGCAACCTTCATGGACTTGATGAACTGCGTGTTCAAGCAGTACTTGGACGTATTCATCATAGTATTTATTGATGACATTCTTGTCTACTCCCACAGTGAGAGTGATCATGTAAAACATCTCAAAATAGTATTAAGAACTCTCAGAGCCCATCAGTTGTTTGCCAAATTTAGTAAGTGCAAATTTTTTCTAAGGTCAGTAGCTTTTATTGGTCATATACTTTCCAGTGATGGCATTAAAGTTGATCCTTAAAAGATCAAAGTAGTGAGAAACTGGCCTAGAACCAACTCTCTATTAGATATCAGGAGTTTCTTAGGATTGGCTGGCTATTACCAATGATTTGTTGAAGGATTTTCATCCATTGTATCCCCCATGTCAAGTTTCAATGGTCAGATTCTTGTAAGAAGAGTTTTCAGGAGTTAAAGATTCGACTCACTAAAGCCTTAGATTGGACTCTACCAGATGGTTTAGACGGATTTGTTGTGTATTGTGATGCTTCTAGAGTTGGTTTGGGGTGTATTTTAATGCAGAGAGGTAAGTTCATAGACTATGCCTCCAAATAGCTTAAGCCCCATAAAAAGAATTACCCCACTCATGATCTTGAGTTAGCAGTTTTGGTGTTTTCCTTAAATATTTGGAGACATTATTAGTATGGGGTAATGTGGATGTATTTACAAACCACAAGAGCCTGTAGTTTGTAGTTTCTAAAAAAGAACTAAACCTACGTCAAATAAAGTGGTTAGAGTTATTGAAAAACTATGACATGAGTGTTCTGTATCATCCGAGCAAGGTCAAAGTAGTGGTTGATGCTCTCAGTAGGATGTCTATGGGTATTGTTGCTCATGTGGAGGATGGTAAGAAGAAGTTAGTTTAGGAAATTCATCAGCTTGCCCAACTAAGTAGAGGGTAACGTATGGGTGCAGAATAGTTTGGAATCCTCTTTGGTTTTTTTAGGTAAATGAAATATAGAACAAAGATCCCAGTTTAGTTAAACTAAAAGAGTTAGTTAGAGATCAGAAAGTAGAGGTTTTCTCCCAAGGGGGAGATAGTGTGTTATGCTGCCATGGTAGACTATGTGTGCCATGTGTGGATGGCGTGAGACAGAGGATTCCTGCAAAGGCGCATTGAGAACGTTACTCAATTTATCCAGGGGCTACTATAATGTACCACGATTTATGGGAGGTCTATTTGTGGAGTGGGATGAAGAGATACATTGCAGAGTTTATGGCTAAGTGTTGTACATATCAGCAGGTCAATATTAAGCATTAAATACCTAGTGGGTCTATGCAAGAGTTCAGTATTCCCATATGGAAGTGGGAGGAAGTGAACATAGATTTTGTGATGGCTTTGCCTCGTAATCACCGCCAACATGATTAGATTTGGTCATAGTGGACAGGATGACCAAATCATCTCATTTCTTACTAGTTTATACCTCTTATTCAGTCGAGGATTATGCCAAGCTTTATGTTAGAGTGTTTTTCAGATTGCACGGAGTTTCTTTGTCCATTATTTCAGATAGAGTTACGCAGTTCACCTCTCATTTTTGGAAAGCCTTCAAAAATGGTCTTGATAACCAAGTTCATCTCAGTACAGTCTTTCACCCTCAGATAGATGGTCAAGCAGAAAGGACCATCCAGACTCAAAAAGATATGTTAAGAGCGTGCGCCATTGACTTTAAGGGTAGTTGGGATGACCACTTTCCTTTGATTGAGTTTGCATACAATAATAGTTATCCCAGCATTCAGATGGCTCCATTTGAGGAGAACTATGGGAGGAGATATAGGTCCCTCCTTGGTTGGTTTAAAGTGGGTGAGGCTGCAGTGGTAGGGCCTGACTTGGTATTTAATGCCTTAGAAAAAGTTCAGTTGATCAGGGAAACGCTCAAGATAGCTCAGAGCCGATAAAAATTGAATGCCAATGAGTAAAAGAAGGATCTCGAGTTTGAGATTGGTGACTTTGTGTATTTGAAAATCTCTCCTATGAAGGGAGTGAAGAGGTTTGGAAAAAAGGGGAAACTTAGTCCCCGAAATGTCAGTCCTTACCAAATTCTCAGCCATTTTGGAAAAGTAGCTTACGAGCTTGAGTTGCCTTCATATTTTGCTTTAGTGCACCCAGTGTTTCATGTCTCCTTGCTAAAGATGTGCATAGGTCACCTAGTAGTCGTAGTCCCGATAGAGGGAATTAATGTCCATAACATCCTCTCTTATGAGAAAACCCTAGTTAAAATTCTCGATTTTCAGGTTCACAGACTAAGGAACAAAGCGGTTCCTCTAGTCAAAGTTCTTTGGCGGAATCAGTCCATTGAGGGAGCTACTTAGGAAGTAGAAGCAGATATGCAGACCAAGTATCCTCACCTCTTATCCGCAAACTCAAACTCAGTTCAAGGTAATAGTGTAACGCGTTAAGTATGCACCCTAGAGGACACACGGTGCTTATGGCCCCAAAAGACCACAAGCTAACTCATGACTGATATCTGCTACGAGTACTTAGTAAAAATACTATAATAAATGCAAAAAAATAGGTTGAAATGCCATAAGGTTCAAAACCTAAAATACTAATAAATAATACCAACTATAATAATAATTCATACAACTAAATACTATCTAAAAGTCTAGTCTAAAAGCCTCTATCTATCTGAATATGAAGTTGGTGGGACAAGTCGCCAACTAACTCTGACTACTAAAATAAATTGAATATTGAAATAATGAATTGATATGATAACTTTGTCCTCGAACTATGAGGACTAACCACTAGGTCTGCTGCTGATAGTCTGGTCTGCTAAGTAAGGTCAGGAGCCCGAGCATCTGAACCTATAATATAAAATATCATAGCATAAAATAAAAGGCATGTGTCAATACTTTGAATATACTGATATGCTAAGTATGGTAGGATGATATGCAAGGTTTCATATCCATGAATAATAACTGACTGAATCACATGGATACAACTGAATGAGAGTACATGTATAACTAAAATTGATGAAACACTAATTATGCAATACTATGCACATATCTACATATACTGTGTTTGAGATCATAGTAACACTGGATACTGAGTTCTGATAACTAAATAACTGATATCTGAATTTATTGGTAATTATATTACTAATAGTTGGGTGACTATTTCTAATAGTCCTGATTCGGTAGAACTGAACTGAGTTCTATATTGAGCTGGGTGACTTTGTCTGACAGTCCTTATTCTGTAGAATTAAATTGAGTTCTATAATGAGACTAAAACTAAAACTGTAGGAGGTAATTATCTAACCGACATGCCCCAAATTTGAACTGATAGGGGTCCAACCTGTGACCCCAGTTGGAAGGGTGCTAATAACATGCCACAGATACTAACACTGGAAAACTAGGATGCCAAGCCTAACAAATGGATGACACCTGGGCAGAGTCAAGCCTAATCTGATGGGTGATCCCTGGAGGTATTCAAGACTAGTCTGAAGGGTGACTCCTCATCCTGCATTGGCTACGTAGTTCTGGAGTATAGGGATTGCTACTAATGACTCTGCCTCTCTGACAGGGAAGACATCATCCCTGCACTTGCTCGGTGCTAAATCATACTCCCAATTAAAGGACTCTGATTATAAAATTAAACTGAACAAGACTGATACTGAACTTTACTGAGTTTGAAAACTGATTGAGTTTACTGAATTCTGCAAAGAAAATGAGTACTACTGATCATGACATGATTGATACTATTCTGTAACTACTAGATTTTTGGATATTAAATATCCTCAGGACTCGGTAGCATAAAAATTAAAATACTTCATGACTTTAGTAGTATAATAGTACTTGCTTACTAATAACACATTCCTTTAGACATTTTTGTCAAACACTTGATATACATGAGCCTGTACATGAATGAAATCACCTAATAACCTATCATGTTTGAACTAGTCAATTCACATAAACATTTTGATAAATACTTAGGGAGCATGGTGTGATACCCCGGGAAATTTATCGTTGAAATTTTGTGCATAAACGTGTTGGGTTCTATCTTCTAGAACAAATTATAAATTTTTCGTATAGAATTTCTTAGATTATGATCCACCATTGCGTAGAGTATCGAATAAGATTTCCAATAATATATGGATCATCCAATACGGACACTCGAGCGACGAGTTATGACCATTCCGATCGAACCGTGAATAGTAGTAAATAGTAAAACGTGCAGGAAAAAGTACTGAGGCCTGGTGTATTTTTTCACCAACTTTAAATGATCATAACTCCTTGTACATAATGATCTGTGTCATCTACTATAAATCAACGGAAAGCTCTACGAGTCCTCTTTCCAATGAAATTAACTTTCATCCAATTTGTCTGTCGGAGCAAAGAGTTATGGTCGATCTACTTCAGCCTATTAAAAGTGAATTTTTGGGTCAAATTCAAATGATCATAACTCCTCGCACACAATGATCTGGGTGAGATACTATATATCAACGGAAATATATGAGAGTTCTCTTTCTAATGAAATTGGTTTAATCCAATTTGGATATCAGAGTAAAACGTTATAGTTGATCTACTTCAGACTATCAAAATAGTCCACCAAAGGACAAATTTAAGA
>NC_061120.1:166507239-166523144 GCF_002878395.1 Capsicum annuum | reverse complement strand
AGGTTCTAAAGCATGAATGAATACTATACCGAATTTGACACTTAATTGACGCTTGAGGAATAGAATATCAACACCATGGATTTATCTAGAGATCTAAACTGAGGATATACAAGACATAATCTGAATTTAGCAGACCGTTAGAAGTGTAGCATGGGTCATGGGAATTGGGCATACTATAAAGCATGACATGAATACATAATTCATGAGCTGCATGACCTGAGTCTGGAGTTTTTTGTATTCATGAAACAAGATTCATAACACTGAGTGAGCTAGAACTCCTTATACTAGGAATAGTAAGCATACTTGATTTTTGATAATATGCACAAATATGAGCTATGATCATAGAGCTGACATGTAAGGTGTGAGTAGATATCGAGATAACTGAAGTGCAAAACTTTGCTCTGAGGTAAGGATGGGTTGGGCATCATCCCTTCCTATTTCTTTTCTACACATACTTATATTACTAGTAAAACTCTGGAAGCCTGACTTGGTTACTTGTTCTACCATCTCCCCCCCCCCCCCACTTAGTTTAAAGCCGTTATTCTAAGTCTGTGAACCACTTAATAAACTTTAAATCAAACTAAAACCACTTTACTCTAGAGACTGAGATATAACAATACTCATAAACACTAAACATGTTCTGAAGGACTACACCTGATAATGTAAGGTCCACTGCTAGTACTTTCTTCTGATACACGATTCTTAGCTTTCTATTGCCCCAATAATTATTATATAGCAATTTAATACTGAATAACTTAGAATTCTTAACTCCTCTTTCAACTAGTTTAATCCTAAAAAATCAAGCTTAAATCAACTGAAACTGAGGTACTACCCCTTTATTCAATGAATTGCCCATTAGGAAACTAGAATAGAATGACTCTATTATTGAAATCAACTAAGAGATTTTCTGAAAAACTGTAATCGAGCAATTTCTATATACTCGTCTGGCTGGAATGAATTTACCTACTAGGGTAGGCACTAAAAATGGTTCTATTAAGATTTCTAGTCTGGCTTTAAATTTGACCCAGAGACAAAGAAACTCTTGAATATAATAAGGCATAAACATGTAAATTGATGATCTATAATGTACTTATGACCACATCAGGGGAATTTTCCTGATCCTATTTGGACTGAAGTGCATAAATCCTATTTGGGCATTTCCCACTGGTGGCACTGGAAGTGGCACCTTGCTGATTCGGGCGTTCGGACTGAGCTGAGAGACAGATATGCTGACTCCGCAAACCTGACTGATGAAAATATCTAATTATATGGTCTGGATTGCCATATCCAAAACACAACCCACTACTATCCTTACACATGTCCTGGTGGTTTCTGCCATATTTCTAGCAAGGAGGATTTGTTCAGCCACTCTTTGGCCATGGCGTTCTGGCCCTCTTATTCTTTTTCCCTCTTTTCCTACATCTCTTCTCCTCACTCTGTGGATCTTGAGTTATAATACTTGATAAGATTGTAACCAGCTGACTGTTCTGGGCTACTACTAAAAAGGCTAAGGTAGTAAAAGCAGTCCTAAGTTTGAAGTGAGATACTGCTCATCCAGGCTATCTGCCTGAACGGGCAGAGGCACTGGCTGGTTTCCAGTTCTTCTTCTGTTAGTTTTTTTGGGAGACATGTTTTGTAAATGGAAGTCAAAAAAAGGATTAGACTGAGAGTGTAACTTGATCTCATGCTCACTCACATGGTATGAACACAGAAAGAAGGGAAACTTTTCCTAAAATTTCTCATAGCCTATTGTTCATAAGTGTGGTGTGCTATACACCCATGTACAAGAATCTACTAGATATGGTTTTCTAACTCCCTATAACTTTGTTGAACATTAGGCTCCGATATCAAGTTTGTAACGCCCCGAGTCAGCACCCTAGATGCCACACGGTGCTCACGACCCTGAGGGACCACAAGCTAGCCCATGACTGATATCTGCTGTGATAACTGAGTAAAAATACTGTAATAAATGCAAAAACATAGGTTGAGATACCATAAAGTTCAAAACTTGAAATACTAATAAAGAACATAAACTGTAATAATAATTCTTACAACTGAATACTGTCTGAAAGTCTAGTTTGAAAGCCTCTGTCTGTCTGAATATGGAGTTGATAGGAATAGTCCCCAACTAACTCTGACTACTAAAATAAACTGAATACTGAAATAATGAAATGATATGATAACTTTGCCCTTGAACTATGAAGACTTACCACTAGATCTGCAGCTAGTAGTCTAGGTTGCTAAGTAGGGTTAGGAGCCCGTGCATCTGAATCTATGCTATAAAACATCACAGAGCAAAAAAAAGTTATATGTCAGTACTTTGAATGTACTGGTATGCTAAGTGAGTCAGGCTGATATGCAAAGGTTCATATGCATGAACATTAACTGACTAAATCGTATGAATACAACTGAATAAGAGTACATGTATAACTGAAATTGATAAAACACTGATTATGAAATACTGTGCACATATCTACATATATTGTGTCTGAGATCATAGTAACACTGGCTACTGAGTTCTGATAAATGAGTGACTAATATCTGAATTTACTAATAACTGTATTCCTTATAGTTGGGTGACTGTTTCTGACAGTCCTGATTTAATAAAACTAAACTTAGTTCCATACTGAGCTAGGTGACTATGTCTGACAGTCCTAATTTTGTAAAACTGATTTGAGTTCTATACTAAGACTGAAATTAAAAATGTGAGAGGTAATCATCTGACCGACTTGCCCTAAATTTGAGCTGATAGGGGTCCGACCTGTAACCTCAGTTGGAAGGGTGCTAATACTGTGCCATGGGTACTAATACTGGAAAACCAGGATGCCAAGCATAACTAACGGGTGACACCTGAGCAGAGTCAAGCCTAATCTGAGAGGTAGTCAAGCCTAGTCTGACGAGTGACTCCACATCCTACGCTGGCTACGCAGTTTAGGAGTACAGGATTCCTACTAATGAATCTGGCTCTCTAATGGTGAAGCCGTCATCCCTGTACTAACTCATTGCTAAATCTTACTCCCAACTGAAAGACACTGATTATTAAACTGAATTGGACTGATACTGAGCTTTACTAAGTTCAAAAACTAACTGAGTTTACTGAATTCTGCTTATGGACTGAGTACTAATGATCGTGACATGACTGATACTATTTTATAACCATTGTAGCTCTAGATAAACAACTAGATTTTTAAGTATTAAATACCCTCAAGACTCGATAGCATAAAAAGTAAAATACTGCATGACTTTAGTAGCATAATAGTACTTTCTTACTAATAACACATTCATTTAGACATTTTTGTCAAACACTTGATATACATGAGCCTGTGAATGAGTGAAATCACCTAATAACCTGTCATGCTTGCAATAGTCAATTAATATAAGCATTTTGACAAACACTTGGGGAGCAATGGTATTTCACATATCAATAAACATATAATAATATCATGGATACTACATTCAACTTGTAATTCAAGAGTTCAACATGAAGTTCACATAACTCCATCAACAATTAACTAGTTTTCATGGAACTTGTGATAAATCATGAAATTGAAAACCAATTTAACATCATAATCAAGATTACATTCAAATCCAACATGAAGTCTATGAAATCATTAAACTTGTAATTTAAAAGAGTTTCTTGAACTCCAAGAGTAGAAGAGAACCCTTGGATGAACACTTCACATACCTTGGTACTTGAATTACTGAAGATTGATAGTGAATTTCTTGAAGCTTGAATTAAAATTAGATCTCCTAGGGTTTTGTTCTTCAGTAATTTGAGAGAAATAATGAATATTTTTTCAGTAGGAATGATTAATTTCATGTTTTGGGGGCTGAATGGGGGTGGTAAAATGACCCAAATACCCTCATAGATGCAGAGTTGTAATGCCTAAAAATGGGTCCAGTGACACGCAGCCTGATGCACCGTATCGATGGGATCGACACTATGGCTGATGTGTCGCGTTAAGTCCAAATCGGGTCATTGGAAATTAACACTGGGAGCTGTGAAAAATATTTATCTACGCAATAGGTGATGAAGAGTGTTGAGATTGCATTGATCCACTAGTTTAGACTTCCAAATGTGATTCAGACGATGTTTGAAAAATCCCAAACTTGTTCGAGAACACCTACTGATATACCTGATATGAATCAACCTAAAAGGCAACACTTTAAGGTCATAAGGGTCGTGAAATAGGATCCCCAACTTAAGAAGGCTAAAATACTTCTATGTATAAACACTTAGCTGAAATTTCTAAGTTTGGGACCTCTTTTCAAGCTTTAACGGACTGAGTTAAGCATAAATTTTTTTGGGGTCTTAGAATATCTCCCCCTTGGGAACACTCATCCTCAAATCAGACTGATTATGCTGAGAAATACTGATGGACTAATTTTATACACTGAACATGCCTATCTGATGCATGGAATACATGATTGAAAGTACTGGTAAGCTGAGTTTTCATCATAAATATGCATATCTGATACATGAGTACATGACTAAACTGATTCATGAATGCATAAGTAAATATACAAAGGTAAGGGGTACCAAGTTTATAACTGTAACTGAACATGGAACTAAGCTAATCTAAGGAAGACTATTCCATTAAGATAAGAATACTGATAAACCTGAGATCATTTATTGAACATGTATGAATAGGAATATGAGAACATAATTGAGTCTAAAACATGATACATGAAATGAATATCGTGAACTAAGGTGATTCCTTTGATAAATGCCATGACATGGGAATAGTCATACGACTGAGATTGGAATGAGAGTGTCAACTTATAAGTACTCATTACTCCAACTGGATCTTGTTACATGAAGAGAAACTGGAAGGATTAGGACATAAAAGCTTGGGGGTTATAATGCATCTCCTCCTTGGGACATTATGTCTCTCGAAGAATGTTGACTTGGCTGAGATACTGAGGAAAAGTTAAGAAAATGCACAGGGAACCTACAAAAAAATCATGACTAAATATCTGGGATCTGAAATTGATGCACGATACATGAACTAAGCTGAACTTGTAACTACCATAATACACTATTCTAGAACGATCATATTCATAAGACTTCGGATAGGAAAACTGAGTGGAAATATAGGAAACCATGCAAACATGTTTGACTGACTGCTAAACTAAATTGTTGGCTTTATATACTAACTCATACTTAAAACTTATACTCAACTGGAACATTTCTTAACACTCTTTCTATAAAATTCTACTGACTTTAGGGAGTAAGGAAATCTTGGCATGGTCTGAATAAGAAATCACCACGTGGATACCATTCTTTAATATCGAGCAACGCCTATGAAACATCATCTAAGATAGAGTTACTAAGACTTGTGCACTGCAACTAAAAATTTTCAAGCTTAGATATATTCCTCGAATACTCTCACAACTATACTATACTCTCCACCCTAGTACAACATTTCACCTGAGACTACTAAAAATATTCACATAGGCGTTGAACGCGAATGCATAAACATACTAACTTATCTGATTAACTAAATAGATGATAGTTGAATACAGGGCATGTAAGACTAAACTATACTTAGTCTAAATAACTAGACTGAAACTGTAGAGTATTACGCATATGAGGTAAGGACTGACTGAGTAACATGAGATAATTGAGCATGAATTCATGAAAACTATATTATTTGAGAATGCAAGACCAATCGTATAACATGATTCTGAAATAGTTTGTAAATTGAGGTAATGAAATACTGATAATTATATGCTATGGTCATGAAAACCTGAAATTAAACTAAGTTACTGATTTGATTACTCAACTAAGACTGTGACTGTGACTGAGACTGTAACTAAGACGGTAACTAAGACTATAACTCAGACTCATACTAGAACTGAATGCTAGGTTCTGATAACTACACGATGGATACTAACATAAATTGAGGATCTGAATAGGCACTCACACTCGACATTTCATCAACCTATCATCTCATGAAAAATCTAATTTTTCTCCCTTCAACAACTAAATACAACTTCTTGCTAGCCATTTACTTAGACACTAACCTGACATTTAGGCCTATTTTCATAACTACAGCCTCGTGTAAAAGAAGAGTGCAAAAATCTTTCCTTATCATGAAATATTTACTCTCTCCCATCTAAGCAATCATTCATCACTACATTATTTCATAAGAAGAGTTCACTAAAGGGTTAAAACATGAGGACCTGAAGAATAAATGAATACTACGCCAAACTCGACACTTAACTAAGGCCTGAGGAATAAAGTATCAACACCATAGATTTATTAAGAGATCAAAACTGAAGGGATTTATCCAGAGATCTAAACTGAGGATATACATGACATAATTTGAATTTAGCCGACTGTTAAGAATGTAGCATGAATCATGGGAATTGGACATAATGTAAAGCATGACATGAGTACATGAGTCATTAGCTGCATGTCCTGAGTCTGGAGTTTTCTGTATTCATGAAACATGTTTCATAACACTAAGTGAACTGAAATTCCTTATAATAGGAAAGGTAAAAATACATGATTTTTGATAATATGCACGAATATGAGCTATGATCATAGAGATGACATGTAAGGTGTGAGTGGATATTGTAATAGCTGAAGTGCAAAATATTGCTCTGAGGTAAGGGCGGGTTGGGCGTCATCACTTCGCACTGCTTTTCTACACATACTAATATTACTACTAAAAATTTGGAAGCCTGACTTGGTTACTTGTTCTACCATCTCCCCCCTTAGCTTAAAGTCGTTATTCTAAGTCGGTGAACCAGTTAATAAACTTTAAATTGAACTGAAACCACTTTACCCTAAACCTTGAGATATAACAATATTCATAAACACTAAACTTGTTCTGAAGAACTACACTTGATAATGTAAGGTTCACTGCTACTATTTTCTTCTATTACATGATTCTTAGCTTTTTATTGCCCCAACAATCATCATATAGCAACCTCAATACTGACTAACTTAGAATTCTCAACTCCTTTTTCTATATGTTTAATCTAAAAAAAATCAAGCTTAAATCAACTGAAACTAAGGTACTACCGCTTCATTCAATGATTGGCCCATTAGGAAAATGAAATAGAACGACTCTATTATTGAAATCAATTGAAGGGATTTTGTGTAATACCGTAACCGAGCAATTTTTGTATACTCATGTGCCTTGAATATATTTACCTACTGGGGTGGGCACTAAAAAGGGTTCTATAAGATTTCTAGTCTAACTTTAAAGTTGACTACTGTGTAAGGAGTTACCAGAGACAAAGAAGCTCTTGGATATAATATGGCATAAATATGTAAGTGGAAGATCTGTGATGTACCTGTGACCACATCAGGGGAATTTTCCTCATCCTATCGGGACTGAAGTGCATAAAGACTATTTGGGAGTTGCTTACTGGTTGCACTGGAAGTGGCACCTTGTTGATTCAGGCGACCAGACTGAGATGAGAGACGGATATGCTGACTTCACAAACCTGACTGAGGACAATCTCAAATTCTATGGCCTGGATTGCCACATCTAAAACACAACCCACTACCGGACCTACACACGCCCTGATGGTTTCTACAATATTTCTGGCAAGGAGAATTTGTTCGGCAACTCTTTGGCATTAGCATTCTGTCCCTCTTATTCTTTCCCCCTCTTTTCCTACATCTCTTCTCCTCACTCTGTGGAGGTTGAGTCATAAGAATAGATAGTATTATGGCCAGCTGATTGTTCTTGGCTACTACTATATAAGCTAATGCAGTGAAAGTAGTCCTGAGTTCGGAGTGAGACACATGCTCATTCAGGGGATCTGCCTGAATGATCGAAGGTGTTGGCTGGTTTTTAATTCTTCTTTATTAGTCTTTTTGGGAGACATATTCTATAAATTGAAGTAAGAAAAAGATTAGACTGAGAGTTTAACTTTATCTCATGCTCGTTCACATGATATGAACACTGAAAGAAAGGAAACTTTTCCTAAAATACCTTATAGCCTCTTGTTCATAACTGTGGTACGCTACACACCCAGGCACAAAACTCTACTAGATGTGGCTTTTAGACTCCCTAGGACTTTGTTAAACCTTAGTACCTGTACCAAGTTTGTAACACCCCGAGTATGCACCCCGGATGCCACACAGTGCTTATGACCCCGAGGGACCACAACCTAACTCATGATTGATATTTGTTGTGAGCACTGAGTAACAATACTGTAATAAATAAAAAAATAGGCTGAAATACCATAAGGTTCAGAACCTGAAATACTGATAAAGAATACCAATTGTAATAACAATTCATACAACTGAATACTCTCTGAAAGTTTAGTCTGAAAGCCTCTATCTGTCTAAATATGGAGTTGATAGGACCAGTCCCCAACTAACTCTGACTAATGAAATAAATTAAATAATGAAATAATGAAATGATATGATAACTTTGTCCTTAAACTATGAGGACTCGCCATTAGGTTTGCTGCTGATAGTCTGGGCTGCTAGTATGGTTAGGAGCCCATGCATCTGAACCTATTATATAAAATATCATAGCGTAAAAGAAAAGGTATGCGTTAGTACTTTAAATGTACTGGTATGCTAAGTGAGGTAGACCGATATGCAAGGGTTCATATGCATGAATAATAACTGACTGAATCATATGAATACAACTGAATAAGAGTACATGTATAACTGAAACTGATGAAATACTGATTATGCAATATTGTGCACATATCTACATATATTGTGTCTGAGATCGCAGCAACATTGGATACTGAGTTTTAATAACTGAGTGACTGATATCTGAATATACTAATAACTACATTATTGATAGTTGGGTGACTATTTCTAATAGTCCTGATTCTATAAAATTGAACTGATTTCCATACTAAGTTGGGTGACTGTGTCTGATAGTCCTAATTTTTTAGAAATAAACTGAGTTCTATACTGACACTGAAACTAAAACTATGAGAGGTAATCATCTAAGTGACATACCCTAAATATGAGCTAATAGGGGTCCAACCTGTGACCTAAATTAGAAGAGTGGTAATACCATGCCACAGGTACTAGTACTGGAAAACTAGGATGCCAAGCCTAACTGATGAGTGACACCTAGGCAAAGTCAAGCCTAACCTGGGAGGTAGTCAAGCCTAGTCTGATGAGTGACTCCTCATCCTACACTGGCTATGCAATTTTGGAGTACAAGGATTACTACTAACGACTCTGTCTCTTTGATGGTGAATCCGCCATCCCTATACTCGCACAGTTCTAAATCCTAATCCCAACTGAAAGACACTAATTATTAAACTAAAATGGACTGATGCTGAGATTTAATGAGTTTGGAAACTGGATGAGTTTACTAAATTCTACTATCGAACTGAGCACTACTGATCATGACATGACTGGTACTATTCTGTAACTACTGTAACTCTAGATGAACAACTAGATTTTTGGGTATTAAATACCCCTAGGACTTAATAGCATAAAAAATAAAATACTGTATGACTTTAGTAGCATAATAGAACTTGCTTACTAATAAAGCAATCATTTAAACATTTTTATCAAACACTTAATATACATGATCCTGTGCATGAATGAAATCACCTAATAACCTGTCATATTTGCACTTGTCAGTTCACATAAGTATTTTAACAAACACTTGGGGAGCATGGGTATTTCACATATCAATAAACATGTAATACTATCGTGGATACTACATTCAACTTTTAATTCAAAAGTTCAACATGAAATTCACATAACTCAATCACAATTAACTAGTTTTCATGGAACTTGTGATAAATCATGGAATTGAAAACCCATTTAACATCATAATCAAGATTTTATTCAAATATAATATGAAATCTATGAAATAATTTAACTTGTAATTTAAAGGAGTTTCTTGAACTCTAAGGATAGAAGGAAACCCCTGAATGAACACTTCACATACCTTGGTACTTGAATTAATGAAGGTTGATGGTGAATTTCTTGAATCTTGAATTGAAATTACATCTCCTAGGGTTTTGTTCTCGAGTAATTTGAGAGAAATAATGAATGTTTTTGCCCTAGGAGTGATTAATTTCGTTTATTAGGACTAAATAGGGGTGGTAAAGTTACCTAAATACCCTCATGGATGCTGAGTTTTAATGACTAAAATTAGGTTCAGTGACGCATAGCTCGATGCATCGTGTCAATGAGTCGATGCTATGGCCAACGCGCCGTGTCGATTTTGCATCAGCTTACTGAAAATTGGCACTGGGAGCTGGAAAAAAAATTATCAATGTGATAGGCAATGCGGCACGTTGAGATTGCATTGATCCACTAGTTTGGACGTCTAAACGTGATTCAAACGATGTTTGAAAAATCTAAAACTTGTCCGAGAACACCTATTGACATACCTAATCATGAATCAACCTAAAGAGTGACACTTTATGGTCATAAGGGTCGTGAAATAGGATATTCCACTTACAAAGGCTAAAAAACTTCTAAGTATAAATAGTTAGCTAAAATTTCTAAGTCTGGGACCTCTTTTCAAGCTTTGATGGACTGAGTTAAGCTTAAAATTTTGTGGCATCTTACAAATAGTTTTCCTTGAATTTACTCGGCTCCATGCTCTGGTTACCTTTATAACTCTATATCAATTCACCTGCATAGCATTCTCATATCATGCATACCTTCATGAAATAGCTTAGTCACATGTCATGTCTTCAGAACTTAGTCATACTTCAGTTATGCATGTTAGTATGATAGTTCAGCATATCAGTTGATTCAGTCATGAAATCATGCTTCAGTTGTACATGATCAGTATGTACATTCATTCTATCTGTATTCTCAGGTTAGTCAGTCTCATTCGAGGATGAATATTCCCAAGGGGTATATATCATAAGATCCCTCAAAATCCGAAGCTTAACCCAGTCTGTAAATCTTGAAAAGAGGTCCCAGACTTAGAAATTTTAGCTAAGTGTTTATACCTAGAATTATTTTAGCCTTCATAATTTAACGATCTTATTTTATGACCCTTATGACCTTAAAATGTTTAACCTTGTATTGAATCATGATTAGGTATGTCAATAGGTTACTTCGGGTAGGTTTCAAATTTTTCAGACCTCGTTTGAATCATATTCAAGTGGCCAAAATAGTGGGTCAATGCAATCTCAATGCGTCTCATCGCCCATTGTTTCGATGGATAATTTTTCACCAACTATCAGTGCAATCCCAGTTAACCAACATGAACTTGATACAATACGTTGGTCATCGCATTGATGCTATCGATGCGGTGCATCGCTCACCGTGTCACTAGGCATATTTTCAATCATTAAAACTCTGCATCCTAATGGTTATTTGGGTCTTTTTCCTACCCTTAATCAGCCCCAAAAGTACGAGATTAATCTACTCTAAAAGGAAAATCTCTCATTCTCTCTCAAATTTACTCAAGAACAAACCCTAGGGCATTCAAATTTCAAGACCAATCTTTAAGAACACACCATCAATCTTCACAAATTTTCTTACCAAGGTATGTTAGGTATTCATCCAAGATTTTCCTTCAACCCTTGGAGTTAAAGAACCTCTTTTAAAATTTCAAGATGATTGCTTTCAAGAATTCCATGTTGAGTTAAATTGTATTCATGATTATGATTTTATTTGGATTCCAATCCATGATTAATTACAAAAACTCAGGTGAATTAAATAGCATGTGTGTAGTTTTATGTAGTTTTATATTGGAAACCCTTGAATTTTTGAGTTTGGAATTGTGATCATGATGCTTGCATGTTGACTAGTATTATGTGCATAAACCATGTCCCCAAGTGTTTGATATAATATTCATGAGAGTTGAATAGTGAATCATGACATAATACTATGTGTACAAGTTCATGCCATGCAAGTTTTTGCTAAAATGCCTCAATGAATCAATTGTGACAAAGTGACAAGTTATCATGTTTTCAAGAATGTGCTATGTTCTTACTATATATGCTATCGAGTCCTATGAGTATCTAATACCCGACAATCTAACCACTACCTAGATTTATAGTAGTTTTAGGATAGTCTTAGTGATGACACGTATAGTAGTACTAAGCCAGTAATAGAACTCAGTATATTCAGTCAGTTAATAGAACTTTGTGAACTCAGTCAAGTTTAGTTAGATAGCACGATCAGTAACAGTTCAGTCAAGCCTAGTACATTTTAGAAATTAGTTCAGTTTCTATTCAGTTGGGAGTAGGAATCAGCACTGAGCAAACCCAGGGATGGGGGCATTTCTATCAGTAAATAGGGTTTGACTCTTAGTAGCAATCCATGCATTATAGAACTACGTAGCCAGTGTAGGTTGATATATCTTCCTGCTAGTCTAGGGTTGATATATCTTGTATGAGTTTTTCTGCTAGTGAGGGTTGACGAAAGGGCTTCCTGCTAGAGAGTGTTAACTCATAGCCTTTTTTAGTATACTTTGGCAAGGTGCTAACACCCTTCCAATCGGGGTTACATATTGGACCCCAAGTTAGTTCATAATCGGGGTATGTTGGTTAGATGAACACTCCCACAGTTTTAGTTTCAGTTTTAGACTCAGTATAAAACCTCGTTTTAGTATCAGAATCAAGACTGTCAGATACAGTCACCCAACTCAGTTTAGAACTCAGTTTTGTTCTACAGAAGCAAGACTGACAAAAATAGTCACTCAGTTAGCAGTAATATAATATCAGTAAACTCATATATCATTCATTCAATTTTTAGAACTCATTATCCAGTATTAAATGTGATCCCAGTTATAGTATATGTAGTTATGTGTATAGCATTGCATAATCAGCATTTTATAGTAGTATCAAATATACATGTACTCCTACTCATTTATATTCATAATTTCTCAGCCAGTTACTGTTCATGCATATGAACCCCTACATTCATCCTTTCCTCACCTATCCCAGAACATTCAAAGTACTAACGCATACCTTTCTTTTGTGCTATGATATCTTATATCATAGGTTCAGATGCACGGGCTCTTGACCATACCTAGTAGCCCACATTATCAGTAGCAGACTCAGTGGTAAGTACTTATAGTGTGAGGACAGAGTATTATTTCATTTATTAGTACTTCAGTAGTCAGAGTTAGTTGGGGGATTTTTCGATCAACTCCATACTCAGATAGTTTAGTTAGAGACTCTTATGACTAAATTATTTTAGATAGTTGTTCAATTTTTAGTATTTATTTATCAATATTCAGTGTTTGATTTCAGTTATGAACCTTATGGCAGATTCAGCCTAATTTCTGCATTATTACAGAGTTATTATTATTTAGTGATTGCAACATGTACCAGGAATGGGTTAGCTTGTGGCCCTTCGAGATTATGAATACCGTGTGACGTCCGGGGTGTAGACTCGGGGCATTATAGAAACCCTCCTAAACTACTAAAATAGGTATGATATTTTAGAATTCATGTATTATTAAATTTATATAATTGAATTTTATTAGTATAGTTCTTACAAAATTATGTATCCATAGGATCATCTGATCATAGAAAGGTAAAAAGAGTTTGAGGGTGTAATAAGTGAAAGGAAGTTGCAATACTTGAAGTCGGTCAGAAGCTAAAAGTAACCTTTTATAATAATCGAACGGTTGGAAAAAATAACAATCTATTTTTGAGTCACTTGGGTAAAATAGTTCATGACAGTAACATGTGTTCATTGGTCGTATGATCATGGAGTGATATTAAGAAACAAAATTTGGATCACGTGTGGGCAGTTATTTAGGTAACAAATGTAGTCGATTGTAAGAATGGGCATTTGGATTTTTTTTTATTTTATTCTAACTGATGTTATGTATTGATTATTATAGGATAAATTTGGGAGTGATGACATGAATGATCATCGTAATCATATCTTTGGATGGATGGATGAGTTGTGGAACAAATGGAGAGGATACTTCCATAGTAAGTATGTGAATAATAAGTCAATGGTACAAGCTTTTAAGTTTAAACCAGAGAGAGTAGACAAGAAGGATTGGGAGTGGTTAGTTAAGGAAAATTTTTGTTTCAAAAGTTTTTAGGTATTCCTAGTGAAGAATATGAAACTTTTTGTTTGAAAACTTGCATTTCAGCTTTTGTATTTAAGCTTCCATTTTGTAGCTCTTTATTATTTACTTTACAATTGTGTGTGCCGTGGCTTCTTTCTTCCAAAAAATCTAATGGTTCTGTTTATATTGCTTTGTATTACCTGCTAGTGCTTCCCTATAAGCTTTATTTGTTAACGCAATTTTAGAATTTGTATTTCAATATATGCTAAGCTTATTATTTAATAATCAAATAGGAGAGAAGTGGAAGAAATATAGCAAACCGAGTTAATTTGACAATGTTTAATCATATTGGTAGCAAGCCTATTCAAGAGATAATCTATCAACATGTTGTATCAAAAATTATTTCCTAAAGAAAATACTTATGAGGTATTATTTGACATATTTCTCTTTGATATAAAGGGAGGGAAAGATGGCAATCCTCCAAATTTGGGGACTATTTTCTTTGAGACTCGTAAGAAAGATAAAAAGCTTGTTGAACCTGAAGCAATTGAAAAACATGTGTGTTTGGTAAATTAAATATGTAAATTACTTAAAGTTATTATGGGTTCTGATTGAAAATGTCCTTTTATCTATTGTGTAGGCTCATATCAAAGAAATTGTGAAAGCAGAGCCATCTCTACGTATCCTAGAAATTGTAGAAAAATGTTGGGGACCTTAAAATTATAATCACATAGTTTTTTTTGGCGGTGGAGTAAAGGTAAAAGACATGAAAGAGGGTACTTCTTTAAATACTGAATTATTGTCCGCTCTATGTTCAACTTAAGAGGACAATAAATCTTTGATTAAGGAAAACAAATCCTTGAATGATTGCTTGTCAACCTTAGAAAATGAGATGGAAAAAATAAGAAAAGTACAAGAATTTTTTGCTGCTCAACAATCATATATCCCTCATACGACCTCGCGTGTTTCAACTAAATGACACACTGTCTTAAATTGTTGACCAAGTAAGTAATAATATACCTCAGTATCTATATTTTTTCATTATTTTCAACACTATCCACTTCTTTTGTGGTGAGCGCTTTAACTAATTATAGTGAAACTAAATAAATAAAGCAAGTTAATTAGGAGGAACTCCATCAAAAGATGGTGTCAGTGAATGATTGTCGTGTTCTTTGTCTTATTTGTACTATATTGTAGTAGTTCCTATTATGCTTTATTTGTAATTTTGTCTATAGTATTGGATCATGGCTCCTCCACTTACATTATTTTGCTTTTCCATGCTGTCATTAGTATCTTGTCATGGCTTCTCAACTTTAGTTATTTTTCTATCATATTTTCTTTAGTATTTTTTTGTGTCTTC
This sequence comes from Capsicum annuum, assembly GCF_002878395.1. NCBI lineage: Eukaryota > Viridiplantae > Streptophyta > Magnoliopsida > Solanales > Solanaceae > Capsicum > Capsicum annuum. Next base: position 166,507,832 of record NC_061120.1, on the reverse strand, counting down.
TCATCGTTATGTCTTTACCCCAGCTTGCTTTGATATGATTTCTCAATGGTAGACATGTAGGTTTAGTAAAAATAGTTGTAATAATAGTAGTTTAATGGTAGATTGGTGGCGGCAAATTTGTGGGGTGATTCCAATGGTGAATTTGATTGTGGATGGTGAAATTTATGGTGATGGAGATGAGAGTTTGATGGTGATAGTGGTGGTGGTTTAATAGAGGTTTGGTAGTTTATAGTAGGAAAGAATCCATTGGGTGATAGAAGCATTTGAGTCAGCGGTCTCACATAAAGCATGCCACAGAACCATTGGTTCCCAGCTTAAACCACTTGTATGCTCAAGAACATTTCGTACGATCACCGGTTCACCCTGGGACCAGTTTCTATGGAAGCGTAGAAGTGCATCATCCTTAATAGAGTCCTTTTTAGTAGTGGAATATAAGCAGTTATCATCGGAACCAACTCTTGAAGCCGCCCTGTGTAATAGTTCAGGGTCATCTGTTCTACAAATTGTCTATGAAATCATTTGGGAAAAATTGGATTAAATCAGAATCCTTTTTGCTTTTGCTTTCAAGGTTGATATCCAGTTTCTTGTTAGTA
>NC_061120.1:166458766-166504239 GCF_002878395.1 Capsicum annuum | reverse complement strand
GATCGATTATTGAAGTTGAGCAGTTGTTGCTGCTCCAACGCCAAGAAATCAATAAACATTAAAACTCCAAAAATAAGGTCGCAATAAAAATATTTCATAATAGCTGAAAGAGAAAAAAGAGAACAATATAGAAGATACATTACTAGGGTGACATAATAGCTGAAAGAGAAAAAAGAGAATAATATAGAAGATACATTACTAGGGTGACAGATAATCTTAAACTTGAAGCAATGTAAAACCATTTGATAAACCAAACAAGTTCTGGAACATCATAGTGTTGTGCACCTTTTAGGAGTTTTCTACTTTTGTTGTTGGTGCATGGGATTGTTTTTTTAAACCATGTTGTTCAGATTTTCTACCTGCCTTTGCAATATCCTCTATTGAATGTATCATTAACTAGTCATTCAGTTATCAATAGATTTCCTTATACTGCACTCTAGAATCCATTAGAAACAAAATAGTTGTCGGGTGTTGGATTTAGAAGTTGGATGCTCATATGCTTCTTCTAACTTGTTCATTTTGGGAATATTGGAAAATATTTTGTATTGTAAAGGTATTTTGGATATCTTAAAATGGAGAATCATTCATATTAATTGAGACTGAGAGAGTGTTACAGAATTGTCCAGTTGTTGTTGCTTTTATATTGAAAGAAAAAGTTCTAGTATTGTCCCAATCCTAGTAGTGTGTGGCTTGCATTGGACATGGAAGCGCTCTTGTACCTTAGGATTACCGTGTTATCATCAATTTTATATGGGAAAGTATTGTGTACTTGTTTTATCCATTGGCTAAGTTAGTTATCCATTGCTATACTATGTTCCAGTTCCTTGCTTCTTACCTTATATTAAATTATATATCAATAGCTATTAATTATCTTTCCAAAATTTGTTCTTACAGATTTTTGTAGATTGAAGTTACAAGTGAAGATGCAAGTTCATAGAATGCACGGGCTCATTATTATTTTGTTAAGAACATTATGTAAGCTTGACATCAAATTCTAGATCTAGATGTTAATTGGGTAAGTTTTTTTGTGTAGAAAATATTGAAACTATTGGCATCATATAGCACGGGATGTTAATTGGTTAAGTTTTTATTGTTTAGAAAATATTGAAACTATTGACTCCATATTATAGCTCGAGATGTTAATAGGTTAATTTTTTCTATTTATCAAATATTATAACTATATTTACTATCCTTTCACACATTCAGTAGCAATTTTTTTATTTAGCAATGAAGTATATATAAATTTTATGATTTTAGTAGCAATCTAGGACGAGTTAGATTGTTTGGCTCTAAAGGTTAATCAAAGACGAGTTAGTTGCTCGTCTCTAAAGGTTAATTTAGGATGAGGCAGTCGCTCTTCTCTAAAGATTAATCTAGGAGGAGTTAGATGCTTGTCGTGATAGATTAATTTAGGACAAGGTAGTTACTCATCCTAAAAACATTTAGCAACTAGAAAATAACTACTTTTTAAAGATGAAAATCATCTAATAGGGATGAGATATACACTCTCTAAAAGTGTTTTTGAGACCAGATATATTACCGTCTCTAATGACATTTAACGACCAGCTAGAGTACCTTATCGCAAAAGACCTTTAGTGGAGGAGGTTATGCGGATGAGCTATGACTAGCATTTAAAAGATCATTTGCAACCAAAATTGGACTTTTAGGGATAGAAATTCCCTTTCCGAGAGGTTGTTTTTTTTTCTTGTAAATAAATTAATTTAAGGATACTTTTTCCCTAATCAAAGCCAAAATCAGAGGAGATGAAATCAAATGAAGCAACTTAGTTTGCCTTGATTAGCCCCAGTCTCATTATTTTTCTAAATATTCTCTATGAAGATCTTTAATGAAAATATCAATTATTTGGTCTTCAATTTTGCAGAACTTCACGTAAATGACCTTTTTCTCCATATTGTCCCTAAAGAAATGATGTCTCATATAAATGTGTTTAGTCCTCTTGTTTGTGCAAGATTTTTCACCATATTAAGAGTATTGGTATTGTCAGACATTAATGGAATAGTATCAGTCACTATTCCAAAATCTTTCAGGTTCTGCTTAATCTAGGGTAATAAAGCATAATATGACACAACTGCTACATATTCATCTTCAGTTGTAGAGAGAGTAATTGAGTTATGATTTTTAGATCTCCATAAGATCAATGAGGATCCAATAAAATAAGTCATTCCATAGATACTTTCCTATCTACTAGGTGTCCTGCATAGTCATCATCAGCATATCCAATGAGATTAAAGTTATCACCACAAGGACAGAACAACACCAAGTTCCCTATTTTTTTAAATATCTGAGAATTTTCTTAGAAACTTTCAAGTGAGACTCTTTTGGACAATCTTTGAACTTGGCACATATCCCTACACTGAATACTATGTCGGGTCTACTAGCATTCAAATATAGTAGGGATATAATGATTCCTTTACACATGGTTTCATTTACTGAGGGACCAGTTTTATCAACGCCCATTTTTTAACTTGTCTCTATAGGAGTATGAATAGGCTTGGCATCATTCATATGGAATTATTTAATCAATTCCTTGATATATTTATCTTGACATATAATGGTTCCATGAGGTATTTTTTTATTTACAGCCTAAGGAAGAACTTAGATAACCCATCATGATCATTTCAAACTCACTTGCCATGATTTTTGCAAATTCTTCACATAGTAAGTCGGAAGTTACACCAAAAGTGATATCATCTACATAGACTTGCACAGTCAATAAGCTATTTCCTCTAGCTTTTAGAATTAGAGCATTTTTATTTTTTCCTCCTATGAAGCAATTCTCAAGAAGAAACTTTGACAATCTTTCATACCATGTTCTGGGGGCTATTTGATATAGAGAGAGCCTTATACAACTTTAGAACATTATTTGGTTGATCAATATCTTTAAACCCAGGTGGTTATTTAACATAGACTTCTTTCTTCAAATGACTATATAGAAATAAACTCTTAACATCTATATGGAACAGTTTGAACCCCATGTATGCAACAAAGGCAATGAGAATTCTTAGTTTCTTCATTCTTGCAACAGGCGCAAAGGCCTTATCTTAGTAAATTCTTTGTTCATAATTATACCCTTGTACCATAAGCCTTACCTTATTTCTGGTTATAATGTGATCTCATCATGCTTATTTTTGTACACCCATTTTGTCCCTAAGATTGTTTTGTAAATTGACCTGGGGACCAGGTGCCATACTTTGTTTTTTCAAAGTGATGAAGTTCTTCCTGCATTACATTCACCCAGTTAGAATCTTTGAGAACTTTCTTTATATTTTTGGGCTCAATAAAAGATTTAAATGCTGAAAAAGCCACAAAGTTTCTAGATTGTGACCTTGTATACATTCCAGACTCCAAAGGGGAAGTCAAATTCTTAAGTGGATAAGATGACTTGGGCTTCCGGCTAGACCTTCTTCAATTCTTTTAAGGAAAACTGGTACTATGTGCCTTAGAGGTTTATCCTGACTCACTTGTTGATACCCATCAAATTTAGATGACCATAGTGGAGGACTTGACTCTCCTTTTCCTCCTTTCTCAGCATTTACTTCATCTTGAGCATAATGAACTTCAATGTCTTTTTCAACTAAACTATCTCTTTGGATGGAGATGAGTTCTTCCATAAATGTATCACAGGCACTAGTAGGGTTCTTTGTGATTGTTCACTCATCAAAAATGACATGTACACTTTCCTCAACACACATGTTCTTTTGTTGTAGACCCTGTAGGCTTTGTTGATTGATGAGTAACCTACAAATACTGCCTCAACACTTTTGGAGTAAAATTTTCCCAACTAATCCTTTCCATCATTTAATATAAAGCACTTGCAACCATGAGGTTTGAAGTATCTATGTTTTGATTTTTGTTGAATAACAACTTCTAGGGAGTCTTGCTGAGGATGGGCCTAATGAGGCACTTATTAGTAACATAATAGGCAGTGCTCACTGCTTTAACCCAGAAGTTCTTAGGAACACCACCATTAACTAGCATTGTTCTATAAATATCAATCAGGGTTATGTCTTTATTTTAACTACCCTACTTTGTTGAGAGGTTCTTAGAGCTGAAAAATTATAGCTGATTCTATTTTCTACACAAAACTCCTTAATTTTTTGCATATTTAAGTTATATCCCATGATCAGACCTGATCCCTGCTATTTTTCTATTTAGATTAACTTGAATTTGCTTAGCAAAGATCACCATCACCTCAAATTTAACATCATTAGATTTTAAAAACATAGTTCATGTAAACTTGAAGAAGTCTTTCATAATGACAAAAACATATTTTTTTCTCTTATCACTTTGAACTTTGACAAGTCCATATAAGTCTATGTGCAGCAACTCAAGAGGTCTGATAGTACTTACTTGCTTCTTTTTCTTGAAAGAGAACCTAATTTGTATTTCCTTGACACAGACATCACATAACTTAGTGCTTAAGAACTAAAACATTTGATCACCTCAAAATAGGTTCTTTGAGACCAACTTGTTTAGTAGAGATAAGCTCACATGGATAAGTTGTATGTGTTAAAGATCAACATTCTCACTTTAAGCACTCAAACGTCAGATCACTTCCAAGAACTGAGTCTAGATCAACCACATACATATTTTAGCATCTTTTAGCCTTGAGTATAAATTCTCCAGTATGGTGACTTGGGATAGTGTACTAGCCAGACAATTTTCCTTGCCTTAGATTTAAGACACACTTAACAGGTTGTACTTCAATCTACTCACATAGTATGCATATGTAATAGCATGATTTATGGATTTCCCAGTCTTTCCACTACAAAGAATTTAACCTTTCTTTCTAGCTCTAAAAGAGACACCTCTATCTTGAAATGTCTCGAGTGAGATAAAACAATCGATTTTGCTTGTCATGTACTTGAAGCATCCACTATCCATGAACCAACTTTGACTGTTCTCTTACTCCCACCTGCATACAAAGATTATTTGTTAGCTTTGGGAATTAATTTGAGTTTGAGTTACCAATAGGGGAGCAGGAGAGTAATCACAACTTTGTTGGTTCATCTAGGTATTCTACCCCTTTTAAATTGTGTTAAGGGACCATGCCCCTTCTTAAGTGACTGCTCCTGCTCGACATACTTGGTTGAGTTTATTTTCTCTCTTAACTTTTCTTGGTAATTCCCCTTTTTATGACCATTTTATCATAATGAGTACATAGAAAATTGTTAGCCACACATACATACTTTCTATGAGGATTGAAAAGGGGGTTATTATGCTGACAACTAACACTTGTACCATTATTTTTCCTTTGATTTGTTAGATTAGATAAGAGTTGTAATGAAGCAGCCGCTTAAGAGATTTGTTAATATCTTTAATTATGCATATATCTAGATCAGAATTTTTCTCAAAAGAGGTTGCATAAAGCTTCTAAGACTATTTTAGCTTTTCTTCAAGCTTAGTTTAAAGACTGCTAGCCTCACATTTTCCTTTAGAAATAAATTTAGAAAATTTTTTCAGCTTTTCTAACATCTCCAACTTTTTAGAAGTCAATTTTTTAGAGTATTCTCCGAGCTCAGAAATTTGATTAGATAGGGCAATTTTTTCATTCTCAATATTTTCTACTTTCTCTTTAATAAAATCTTTCCCAATGGTGAGATCACATAGAGAATGGATCAAAACATTGCCAAGTTTGCTTACTTTCTTAAGGGAATAAGTCATTCAAATTTTGCTTAATATTAATAAGAGTTACCTTATCATCTCAATTATCATCAAATTTTTCTATAAGACTAAAGAGAGAGTTATAGACTATCTATCATCTTCTATAGCTAGAATAGAGTATCTTAAGGGTGTTCTGAGTCACCAGATTCACTTGATGAGACTCCCCAAACATCCAAGGATTACTTAACTACATAATCTGTTGTAGCTTTCATTTGGACTTGTAAGGGACCTGATCTTTCTTCTTCCCTTTGTCTTCTCTAGACTTCATATATTCTTAATAATCTATCTTGTGTAAGGGACAATGTATGATAAAATGACCAGGTTTACCACATTTGTGGAAATAATTATTTCTACCAGAAGGTTTGCTACTATTTCCTATATTTTGAAATCTACCACTACTCTTTATAGCTCTAAGGAATTTTGAGCTAAGTAAACAACATCTTTATCATCCTCTCTTGAATCTAATTTTGAGGCCTTTAATGTTAATGGTTTCTCCTTTTTAGGATCTTTCTTTCTTGGTCTTGCTTCTTCTTCAACTAATAAGTTTTCAAATTCCCAGTTAACACATCCATAGTGAGAAGTTTAAGGTTTATATCCTTAGAGATGACATTTAGTTTACCTTTCCATGACTTGGATAGGACACCCAATATTTTCTTACTTATTTGGAGGAATAACTTCACTAAGACAGTGTAATTCATTGGTTATAGAGATGAACTTGGGGTGTATCTCATGAATAATTTCACTCTCCTTCATGGTGAAATCTTCATATTGGGTGGTAAGCATATACACTTTGGATTCTTTGACCTGACAGTTCATTCATGAGTTGTTCTCAAGCGGTCCCAAATTTCTTTTACTGATTCACAAGCTAAAATATGATTATACTTATCAGGACCTAATTTACAAACTAGTAGTTTCTTTGCCTTGTATCTTTTCTCAATATTTTTGTGATCATCTTCATCGTATTCTCTTCTAAGTCTTTAGAACCATTCTAGTAACATTGCCTTCCTTAACTTCTCTCATTGTAATATGTGGACCATCATAGATAATGTCTCATAGTTTACTATCCTCAGCCATTATAAAATTATGCATCCTTCTCTTCGACTAATCATAATATTGTCTATTAAAATGAGATGGTTTAGTGGTTGACTGTTCTTCTTCTATGTTTGGTGGGGCTTTCAACACTAAAGATTCACTCTTGGTGTTAACCATTTATAGTTACCAATCGAATACCAATTGTTGACTTATATGAATCCACCACTAACAAGGGACTAGTTCCCCTGTGAATATTTGACTTAGAAAATAAACAGAGTAAACAAAAAGTGCAAAATGAAACAACATAAGAGATTTTACGTGAAAACCTCTTTGCTCAAGAAAAGAAAAATCATGACCTGTCCTCACAGGATTTCACCAACTCCACTAAAATCAAGCCACAAAAATGATTATTTACTCAATAAATCTCAAGGATTTAACTTTAAATCCAATCTCTTGTAATACCTCTATTACAAATGAGTATGTAACTCTACCATAACACTACTAATCAACTATCTCTAATTGATGCAGATGCGTAACTCTACCTAAGATAACACTGAGCATATTAAGATAATTTGTTATACCATAACTAAAGGAGTAGACTTTACTTTTAGAACAAGACTAAAAGGCTCAAGTAATAAAGAAAACACTATTGACTGATCAGGTCCCTTGAGACGAGTGAATTCTATTTTCTTGAGCGTGCAACTTTTTGCCTTTCTGAAGAATCCTTTTTATTGTGTAAAAACTAGGTTTGCCCATTGACACATCTTTGCTTATATAGTAAAGGACAGTAAGAATTCTACCTTCTATTTGTAACGCCCTGCATTTTTGAGATAGAAATTAGATCATTGTCCCTATGTGTATAAACTCTAATACCATGACTCAGATTTAAATTCATGTGTCATGATCTTTATCCTAGCGTGTTAAGTGATTATGAGGTGAAAAATGTTCATGGAAATCACTTAGAGAGAAATAGAGATAAGAGCCTTTGAATCGTCCAGAGTTTGGTATTTGATTCTACAAGGGTCAACTTTGAATGTGGATAACTTTTGATATATGTAGAATTTTTTAGCTCAAGACCCACCAAATTGTAGATAATTGAGTTATTTTTTCAATGATATCAATTTTGCCTTAATCCGATGCTAGAGTAAAAAGTTATGGTATTTTTTGTGAGAGGGAGTAAGCCAACGTGATAGTAATGCAATGCGTTTCTCTCCCTAACGCGATATCTGATGCAATTTGAAGTTGTTTAACATATTGTTTTAATTCCCGATGGGTCTATGGGAACTTTGGTCATATTCTCTCACCCAAAATCCATCCATAACACAAAATTTCATCCCCAAGGAGCATTTATTCAATTTTCTATCAAAGAAAAATAGTAGCCACCTCCCAAGAAACAAAATTCAATTATTCTTCTCCAAAACAAGAATTTAAGCCATTTAACTCCAATATTTTCAACAAGAGAGTCAAGATTAGGTTTCCAATCTTCAAACTAATCAATATAAGGTATATGGGATTTTCCTAAACTACATGGGCATGTTGAAATTGTTTTGAGTAAGGTTTAAAGTTATAAAATCATATGTTTAAGGGTTTTGAAATTACATTAACAAAAATGCATTGTGAAGCCTTTTGATGATAATGTTTTGGTCTTGAGGCTTTCCCTAAAATTGATTTTTACTTGTATATATATATGTATGCGGTTTGAGATTGAAATTTGAATTGAGAGCATGAATATCTATACCTCTCTCTTGTTATGACATCACTTGATTTCCACGTGTTATGAATTGATGAATTTCATATTTATAAGCATGGCATAAATATGTTTTTGACTATTGTTTAAGTCTTGATATTGATTATTAACTTAAGAGAGGGCGTTATCTAGTTTTTAAATATTAAAATGATTATTGAAAGAATTGCATGGTTTGCTACGAAGTAAATCGCCACCACATGTTTAAGAATTAAAAGAGGAAATCTTTGCATATTTTTTTCATGTACTTTGATATAAAAATTCTCTTGTATTGTTTAATGAATTGGTTGTCCAAAACTTTGTTTTGAATGAAGGGTTGTAACATGGGACTATATGGCTTAGACAAATGACTTGCAAGTCTTGGTATGACGATACCAAACAGATTAATGTCATAGCAAATTTAGAATAGACTAAAAATAGAGATTCTGCTCAGATTTTGAATTCAAAAAGATATATGTTTAGTAAAGGTTAAAAATGGGGTTAAATATAGTTACATGGTTACCCGAAGAAAGTACAAGTTAAAAATATCAATGCTAGAAACTGTGATTTGCCAACATGAGATAATGGTACCATGCTGTGTGGTGTTATGCACCTTGATTTATGTCATCCCAATTTAGGACTATGGTTAGGAGCCATGTTTTATAGTCGTGTGCACTATCATGACATGTTGATTTGATTGGGGATCATGGAACCATGCTATGTGGTCTTGCATGTCTCCCCTTACTGGTACTCCAATACTTGCGGAAAACTTAGATTGGAGGCTTGGCCTCTGAGTCAAGGATGGATTCCATATAGCCCATGGAATTATATATTGTAGGGTGTATCATCTAGCTCATAAGTAATATAAAGAGTGGATCATGATTTCAAACAAATATTTCAAAGTCTTTAAAGTATGCCTATGTGTTCCTATATCATATGTAAATTTTTTTATTAATTTCTCTCACTTATGTTGTTTAAAAGTACATTATTTTTTATTGCTCTGCATACCAGTACATCTGTATTGACCCCCTATATTTCAGGTTTTGAGGCCCAGTCTAGAAGTCCTGCTAAACAGTATATTATTGTTGGATATTCAGAGTAGGTGAGCCTTCCATACTTTTGAAGGTGTCTTGTTCACTTGTATTGATGTTATTCAGTTTTGATTTATGGTCCGACCGTGGGCCTTGTCCCAGTCTCAAACAGATATTGTTTTCCTTCAGGTTATAGATATTTTGAAGACAGGCGTTAGATAGATTTAAGTCTTGTTGAAGTTATGATATGTTGTTTTGTTAATATAATCAGATAATCATGTTTCCATTTTTGTTTCTGCATTTTATAGTTATGAATTATGCATATGATTTCCAGTTAGAAGGGCTCTCAGGCCTCTATGGTTTGGGATGCCCATCGCAGCTATAGCCCTGGTTTGAGTTGTGACAAACTTGGTATCATAGTATGGTTCATGGTCCAAGGGTGTATGAAAATTCGTGTCTAGTAGAGTCTTACTTATGGATGTGTTGTACACCACACTTATAATCAGGAGGCTACCGGGCATTTAGGAGCTGTTTCTTATTCTTTTATACTCTAGTTCGTGCTATAGCGTCAACCATAAGAAAGTTATCCGAATTCTTTCCTTGTTCAAATTTCAGAGGCCATGCCTCATTGTCGAAGCGATACAAGTCTAAGAGTCTAACTTCCCTAGTGGTTCTCTCTGATTAAGTTATCCATAAAGTTATGAGATAGCACAAGGACTTGAGAGAAGTCCATAGGTGATTTAAAGTTGATTTAAGTTTATACCCCTATCTACATCAGTCATGCGATTGAGCCTGAGGTATGGAGTATATTCAATCTTTTTTCTAAAACCCTTATTGCAGATGTCGTGCTTAAGGGTAATGATGTATTGTAGAATATTGGAATATTATTTCCACCCAAGTAGTACTATATGTATAAATGTCAAGTGAACTTAGTTCATATTCTTGAATTTTGGAGTATGGAGAAGCCTGGGGAGTTATTGTATGGTGATCTTTAGAGTTGAATTAAGAAAATATCGGTAGGCAATATGCGCCTTTAGTATAGTTTTACAAATTTTGTTAAGATTATAAGTATGTGAGTAGAGGTCTAATTTTGGCATATTAAGTATTGCAGAATGATTTACTATGTGATAAGGAGTGTGGATATGTATGCTCAAGAGAGTGGGAGTAATAGGGTGATAACTATAGAGGCTAGCAAAAGTTAAGAGTTGAATTACTAGAAAGTAATGCTTTCAGAGTATAGTTTATCAGGAGGATTTTAGCGATGATGTGTGTGGTGATATCCCATTGTGTTGAGTGTGTTGAGTGTTGTGCATGTAGATGTAATGAGAGGAAATGTCCTCAAGTCTAGGATGATGACTTTGATCTAAGGGGGAGATGTTGAAGTAAGAATCCTTACAAAAATCTAATTCTATTAAAGCAAGCACCTCCTATTTCAATTTAAGGAGGACATTCTACTAATGCCTTATATATTGAAGTCGTGCCTATACCCAAGGTTTGAGTTATCTATGCAACTTATGTTATGATCCGACTGCCAAACTAGAAGCAATGATGTCTTAGTAACCCAATCTTTCATGTATTCAAGCTCTATGTTATGATGCTCATGATCCATAAATCCTGTCCCAAATCATGCTTGGTTCTAAGGAACTATGTTTTCATATGTTACCGAATCATTGTATGTTGGGTTTAGCCAAAGTTATAAAGTTTATGCAAACTCATGACTATCTCAGCTCAGAAAATAAAAAGCAATAGCTTCAAGTGGCAATCCTTGTCTCAATCGTTGAACCCATGAGTTTTGTCTTTATGTTATACTGCTCATGATATATGCTCATATTTTTCTCACTGTGCCCATCCCTAAGAACTCATGTTGTATAGGTTTCCAACCGAACATATCTCTATTTATGATCCTGACACTTGATATATGGAGCACTTCATGTCTATCGTATTGTACCTTCATCTCATATCTCACATTGAGTAGTGCAATAAGCATATGGTATAATCAAATAATGTTACTTTCTTTCTTGATGCATATACTCGTGTCCCTAAATAACCCTCCAAATGATAGTATGATAGTTGTTATGGAAGAGTAGAAGTGACTTAGGGAGGGGAATTAGATGTTCTTGAATGTGAAAATTTTGATATGACCTCTTTAGCAAAGGTTATTGGTGATGAGGCAAAGAAGGGGATGGACTTTCATCATGAGAAATAGTTAGGAAGGAGATATATGGCGATAATCTTTGTGAAAGTGATTGAATTTGCTGGTGTTAGTGGGAGAAATCTACGAAGTGGGTTCAATAATGATAGGATTGAATATTGTGATTGATGAAAACACAACCCGTGTATTATGTGGGTAGTATTCCCTGAATTAAAACCTGATGGTGTTTGATGGTAGCAATAAGGTGAAGTAATATTCTAATATGGAGTCAAATAGCTTAAATTAGCACCTTTTTTCTCTGAGTTAAGGTTCAACATAGGAGTATTATGCGGAAGGACTCAAACTCTTGTGGTTAGAAGTGTTATGGAAGAATTATAAGTTTACAATGATGAAGTATTTTATTTATTATTTAGGGCATGGAAGAGTAGTCTTTCTAAGTGTAATGTCTATTTATGGTATCTTGTAAGGTGGAGATTTCTTCAATTTCTTATCTTCCGCAAAACCTTATTTCATGATTAGTACCAAAGTAAATCAGGCCTATTAGCACCAAATTAACTCATGCCTTATGTTGTGATGATTATGATTCATAGAAATCATGTGCAAGATCAACCCTATGTAAAGTCTCATTACCACATGTTTCGTACTTACACATTTCATTAGGGGTTATCATGAAGCTCATTTGATGCCTTTACATAGTTTGTTGAGGAAAAATGTAACGCCTTGAAAATGGGTCCCCGAGATATCACACGATGCTCAAGACTACGAGTAGTCTTAAGTTAACCCTATCTCTCTTCTACTAGGTCTGAATCTCATAATAAAGAAAACATAAACATAAAAGTCATACTATATATGGAAAACTAATTGAGTATAATATCTGGAAATAATTCCCAAAACCTCAATACTGAATAATCTAGATCAAAATTAGTAGCCTGACAAGAGAGTCACTAGGACAAACCCCCATCCGACTCGAACTATCTGAAAATACTAAATCATCTAAGCTGATAAGCTAAAAATCTGAATAACTAAGTCACCGAACTATGAGGACTCACCAACTGTTGAGATGTAGATGGAGATGCTTGAAATCACTCTCGCTGCTGAAACTGAGCACCTGAACCTACATTATGAGACAATGTAGCACATAGACATTTATGTGGATCAGTATTTCTAAGATGTGCTGAGTATATTGGGGAGAAAGCATCAGTAAAACATTATCTTATCATCATAATTTCTAAAATAATCCATGCTAAATGTAGAGGACTCACATAAGCTGGAATATCTAAAAGCTGAGAATCTTAATCATGAGTAGTTAATCGTACTTTATAAATCTAGTGAGTCATACCATTTAGTTCTAAAAGTTGTACTAGTGGTCTATCTATAAATCATGTTGTCTAAGTGTAGAAAGGATTCACCTTTATATCTGAAATCTGAAAGTTGAAATCTGTAGCTAAAGGCTTTTATAAAGCAATGTCTGAATAAAATTGTGAGCCTTCTGTAGTCTTTTTCTTTTAGGTAATCTTTTAAAAACTATTCTGAAAGGGAGGTTTTTCTAACCGACATAAATCATGTGAGCTAACATAGAGTCCAACGTCTTGTACCTCTATGGGAAAACCTCACGATGGGGAGAGGTGTCATACTCTTGCCAAGGAGGATAACCTAATTTATGTGATCACATCTGTAACTGTCATCCATAGAAAAATAGGAATAATTTGATAATCTGTACCTACGTTGGATATGTAGTTCTGTGGAAGTTAGGGCACGTTAATCCCACACTTTTTGCTCGGTGCTAAGTACTACTCCCTTTAATCTGTAAGCTCATTTTGTTGAAAATCCACTTTAAAACTAGCATAAGGGTTTATTATGAAACCAGTTATGCTTTTATCTGATTCAATCTGTAAGTAAAGCTAATCTAATTTATGTAATCTGTTATAAATTTGTAAAGTAGATTCCAAATCTTATCTGGTGATCCATAAGATCAAATCTTTACTGAAAATCTAAAAACAAACTAATCATTTGATGCTTAAAGCATAATCGTTCATGAAATAATAATATTTAATCTTGAGATAATAACCCATGAATCAATCTCACGTCAAAACATCAAAAAGTTCATGCTTGATAATGTAATTAATGATAATTCATCTCGAAATCTGAAATTTACTGCAATAGGCATGTAAATATGAAAGTAGTCATGCAATTCAACTTCTGAAACACTTGAAATCTCAAAATCTTGCAATTAGCAATAATGGGTATGAACCCTAATTTTAATCTCATGTATAATCATTCAAAATCATATAAATTTGAAATAAAAACTTGGTGTTGAACACAAGGATGAAAGAGGATCCTTGTTCATAAACCCCACATACCTGAATTGATGAAATCTCTAAGAAATCTTGAACATGAATCTCTATTTATGCTTATGGAGATAAAATCTTGATTATCTTGATTTGGGAATCCTTAATTTTAAGTTTTCTTGGAGAAACAATGGAGGAAATTTGATTTGTTGGAGCTTAAGTTTTGAGCTCTAGGATTTTCTTTTAGAGAGAATGGATGAAAATAAGCATAAAGTGCTTAGAATAGGCTTAATTTCTTGATTTGGATGAATTGAGGGTTTGAGAATTGACGAAATAGTCCTTTTTAAATTTTTGTCGGAACTAAAAAATCCCGACTTTGTATGCCACCGTGATGTTCCACTATTACGGTGGCTCACTGGAAAGGAGACAACTGGGAATTTGGCAATCACCGTGATGTGCCACCATCACGGTGAGCCACTGGATTTCTATAATTGGGACCTCGGACTTCTCTGCGATGTGGGCCAATCGCGTAGGTCCACTGGAAATTGAAAATTATGAATTTAACCATAATCGCGATATGGTGCTCGTCCAAATGACACACTGCTTTACTAAAAACTCCATAACTTCTCAACTGAGTATCGAATTTAGGCAAATTTGGTATCGATGAAAAGCTAATTCAATTTTCTACACAATGGAGGGTTTGAATTTGGAAAATTCTACATTCAATAAAAGTTATTAATTTTTGAAGCTAACCTTTCACATTCTAGGAGCGAAATTAAGCTAGAAAAAGTGCAGGGTATTATAATAAATATTTAATGCGAGGTATAATACCCCGTATTTTTGGGATAGTCTTTGAACCATCGTTCCTACGTGTATAAAATATAATCTAAATGATTCCCATGTGGATATAAGTTTCATGATCTTTATTATCATGTTTGGTTTGCTTTTGAGGTAAAAAATGTTCGTAAGAATCAATTAGAACAAAGTTTTGCTTAGAGCCTTTGATTCGTCCAAAGTTTGGTTTTTGATTCTACAATGGTCTACCTTAAATGTGTATAACTTTTTATATACGTAGAATTTTATGGCTCAAGATGTATCAAATTTAGATAATTTAATTAGCTTTCCAACAATACCAATTTTGCCTAAATTCGATACCTGAGCGAAAAGTTATGTCATATTCTGTGTGAGGCAGTAAGCCGACGCGATAACAACACGACTTGTCAGCCTGCACATTATGGAACTATTTCACATGCTACTTCAGTTTCTAAAGGGTCTAGGGTCACTTTGGCCACTTCGCCTCACCCAAATCCGCCCATAACACTTAATTTCAGCTCCCGAAAGCAATATACACTCAATTATTCATCTTTTCTCTCAAAGAAAAACCCTAGCCTCCTCAAGAACACCAAGAACTTCATCAATTTTTCTTCAAGAAAAGAAATAACTCTAGTTTCTCAATTCAAGAATTCTTTCAAGATTGTATTTTTCTTTCAAGATTAAAGCTTTAAGGTATGTGAGAGTTCATCCATGGGTCCTCTTTCACCCATGGAGCTGAAAAACCCTTTTCTTTTAATTAAAGAATGAATCTTCCATTACTATGGTATTAGTATGTTCAAGAAAGATTGAATTTCATGTTTTCATGATATTTTGATTTAATTCAGCCCATGTATGATTCTATGAAAGATATTAAATTCCTCATGCTATGAATTTGAATTTCCCATGCTTTATTCAAGTAAATTTCATGATAGATCCTAAATTCATTATGTTTAGCAATATTCTCATGTTTTAAATTCCTGCTTTCCACATGTTTGATGAAATTCCCATATCATGTTAAGTCAATTTCAAGATAAATCCCCAAGCTATGAACTTTGCCATATAACTCTATTGTTCCCTCATGTTTAAGACATTCTTACGTTCAAGCTACGAACTTTACATGTCTTGATGAAACACACATGTCCTATTTCAAGCAAATTACATGTGAATTCCCCAATTCATGATCTTAGTTATGTAATCATGCTATTCTCCCATGTTTAAGATATTCCCATGTCCTAATTCATGATCCCCACATGTTTGGAAAATTGCCCCATATTAAAGTATTAATCTCCACGTGCTTGATAGAATGCCCATGTGAATTGAATAGGGTAATCATGACACGTTACCATGTGTTCTCGTTCATGTACAAGTTCATAACTTTCAAATGTTTGATAAAATGTCTCAGTGAATGAATTATGAACAATTGACTATAGCTATGCTTTACTTTTCATGCTATCGAGTCCTGGGGGTATTCAATACCCGAAAATCTTGTTCTTGACCTAGATCTACAGTAGTTACAGTAAAGTCTCATCAGTAAAGAACTTTGTTTATTCAGTCAAACACCAGAACTTAGTGGACTCAGTCCAGTTCAGTCCAGCCTAGTACAGTTTAGAAATCAGTTCAATGTCTATTCAGTTAGGAGTAGGATTCAGCACCGAGTAAACCCAGGGATGGGGACTCACCTGCTAGTAGAGAGTGTGATCCTTAGAAATAGTCCTTGTGTTCCAAAACTACGTAGCTAGCATAGGTTGAGACATTAACCTGCCATATTGAGGGTTGATAAGGTGTTTTACCTACCAGATAGAGGGTACCACCATTCTCATTCAGAGCACCTTCTGGATTGAGGGTGACTCTTCAGCTTATCTTTACCCGTGGCACGGTACTGACACCCTTCCAGCTGGGGTTATAGTTTGGAACCCAATCAGTTTAGAGAGGGGTATATCGGTTAGATAATTACTTACCACAGTTTTAGTTTCAGACTCAGCTGTAACATCCCGCAAAATTCCTAGCTAAATTCAGTCCTTTAAGCTTGTCAGGGGGTCCCAGGCTTAGAAAATTCTAGCTAAGTTTCAAGATTTGGTTTATTTTTAGCCTTAAAAAGTTGGCAATCTCATTTGGAGACCTTAATATCCTTTAGTGGTCTATATTTTTGTTAATTCATGATTAGGAAGGTCAATAGGTGTTTCCGGACAAGTTTCATATTTTTCGAACCATGTTTAGACCATGTTCGAAATCCCAAAATAGTGGACCAATGCAATCTTGGCGCGCCGCGTCGCCTATCACATTGGTTAATATTATTGCAGGTTGTTAAAGTCAAACTCCTAAGACACGGCATGATCATGGCTCAACACGTCGAGTATCGCCTCTATCTATTGACGCATCGAGTCGACAACCGCGCCGGTGCTCAGTTTTTAGTCATTAAATTACCACGTCCTTAAGGGTAATTAGGTATTTTTTCCCTGACCTTCAGACCTCATAACACAAAAATTATCCCCTTTTGGCTAAATATATTCACTATTTCACGATTTCTCAAGAACAAGAAAACCCTAGGTGATTAATTCCAAATCAAGAACTCAAGCTTTACTCCATTAATCTTCAACAAATCATCAACCAAGGTATGTAAATTGTTCATTCAAGGGTCCCTTTTCACCCTTGAAGGTCAAGAAACCCTTTTCAAAATATGAATTTTTAATTCTATGTTGTGGGGTTGATTGTACATATGTTAATTTTGTGATATTATTTTCAAAATTGAATCTTTATTGATTTTCATGACTTTATGTTAGTATGTGGATTGAAATCCTTAAATTTGAAGTACATGATATAGCCATGATGAATTAGTTGTTAATTTATGCCCTAGAAAAGGTTATACCTTCCATGTGTTTGTTACAATTCCTAAGTGAATAAAATTTGTGACTATGGCCTATTTGTGATCTATATGATGAACTTATGATGTACCTACATGTTCAAAATGACTCTCATGCTAAATCTATGTCTTGTAATGATTTGGTAGAGTGCTCATAAGTATGGATTTGTGAAACCATGATAGGTTAGAATGCGTTCCTATTCATGTGTAAGCTTATGACTTGCAAATGTTTTATGAAATTCCTCAGTGATTCTATTATGAATTTTTGACTATGGTCATGTGTTCAAGAAGTGTCATGTCCCATTTATTTTCATGCTATCGAGTCCTAGCATTATTTAATACCCAACAATTTAGCTGTGTGCCTAGGGCCAGTGTTAGTTTTCAAGATAACCTCAGTCAAGCAATGATCAGTAGTACTCTCATTCAAGTTTCAGAACTCAATAGAACTCAATCAGTTACATGACTCAGGAAAACTTAATAGATCCTCCCATTCAGTATTCAGTTTAGTCCTCAATAAATTCAGTCAGTTAATAGAACTCAGTAGTAATCCGTTAGTCAATGGAACTCAGTAAACTCAGTTCAGTTAAATAGTACAGTCAGTAACAGCTCAGTCAAGTATAGTATGAACTAGGAAATCAGTTTAGTGTTTATTCAGTTGGAAGTAGGATTCAGAACCAAATAAACCCAGGGATAAGGGCTCATCTGTTATTCAGTAGAGGGTGTAATCCTTAAAAGCAATCCTTGTGTTCCAGAACTATGTAGCCAGCGTACATTGAGATATATCCCTTCGAGTCTAGGGTTAATACATTTTATTTGAGTTCTCCTACCATCGAGGGTTTGATGGAAGATCTCTCTGTCAGCAAAGGGTTAACTCAAAGCTTATATTTACCCATGGTACGGTATTGACACCCTTCTAACTGGGGTCATAGGTTAGACCCCACCAATTTAGTTATGGGGCATGTCGGTTAGATAATTACCTCCTAAAGTCTCAGTATCAGTCTTCAGTGAGGAACTCAGATAGTTTCTCAGATTTTAGGACTGTCAGGTACAGTCACTCAGCTCAGTACGAAACTCAGCTAGTTCCATCCAAATCAGGATTGTCAGAAATAGTCATTCAGTTAACAATACATCAGTTATTAGTAATCAATATTATCAGTAAACTAAGTATAGTTCCACAGATTCAGAACTATCAGATACAGTTATTCAGTTACTAGTTATAAAGTATTCGTAGACTTAAACAACTGTTAATTAGTATTCAGTATTATCACAACCTTAATTACAATCCACATATTTATGCATGTATTCTCACGCAGTAATGTTTATGTTATTCAGTCAGTTATAGTTCATGCATATAAACCATTGCATTCATCCTACCTCACTTTGCATACCAGTACACACATACTGACGCATATTTTTCTCTTGCATTATGGTATTTTATAAGATAGGTTCAGACGCTCAGGTTCTTAATCGTACTTAGCAGTTTAGATTTTAGTAGTCAGAGTCTATAGTGAGTCCTCATAGTTTAAGGATATGATTATTCCATTATTTCAGTGCTTCAGTACTTAGCTTATTTCAGTAGTTGTAGTTAGTTGGGTATATCTAGGCTTATAGTCCATGCTCAATAGATTGAGGAGCAGAAGCTCAATAATAAAGAGAGAGAAAATAAAAGAGCCAGAATAGGTAGCTATAGTTTTGCCCAGCCAAGGTTAGAGGGTGGTAATAGTTCTCAGTATAGTCAGAAGTTTTTAGTTTCAGCTCCTTCCTCAGCCAGTGCTCCAGTTTCTAAGTTCCGAAATGGTACCAAAGATAGGGCACCAGGCTCTAAGACTCAGGGTAATATCAGCAGTGCCCAAACCCATCCTCTTTGTTAGACTTATCCCAAGCACCATAAGGGTGTGTGTAGAGTTGGTAGTGATGCTTGTTTTGAATATGGCGAGTCGGGTCATAGAGTCTGAGACTGTCCCAAGCCTGGTCCACGAAGTCAGCACAATCGTCCTTTATCTTAGTTCGATTGCCTGAATCAGCTGGGTGCCACTTCTATGCCACCAGTGGATAGTGCCAAAATAGATTCTATGCACTTCAGTCCCAACAGAATCAGGAAAGTTCACCCAATACAGTCACTGGTATGTTACAAATCTCCCATTTATGTGTTTATGTCTCATCCGATCCAGGAGCTTCTATGTCTTTTGTAACTCTTTGCATAACAATCAAACTTTAAGGTCAGACCAAATATTAACAGGGCCTTTATCAGTCTTCACCAATTGGGTCAGTCTATTATAGCCCAATAGGTATACAGGAATTGTTCGGTTATGATATCTCAGAAATATCAGGCCTTTAGATTCTAGTTGTACTGCTAGTATGTATAGGAAATCAATAAGGGAAGATAATTCCCAACCCATCCCTATCTTAGTGCAAACTTTTCTACTACAGTTATCATGATACTTACGCATGTTTTATGTTTCAATTCCAAGAATACAACTTATATTCATGCACTTTCCATAGAATCGTGTGCTTTTCTAGTTCTTAGTATGAGAAGTTCTAGTTTACTCAGTGTTATGAATCATGTTCCATAATTACAGAAACTTCGAACATAGGTCATGCAACTCATGACTCATGCACTCATATCATGCTTTATAGTATGCTCAGCCCATATGATATATGTCTCACTATTAGTGATCAGCTAAACTTAGACTATGTCTCGTATACCCTCAGTTTATATTCCTTAATAAATTTGTAGTGTTGATGCTCTATCCCTCAGGCCTTAGCTATATCGTTAGTTCAGTAATCAATATTCAGTTACTCAGATAGTCCTACAGGACCATGGCTTTCAGTTATCAGTTACTTATCCATCAAAATTCAATACTTCAGTACCAGTCTAAACCTTAGTTATCAGAAACTAGCATTCAATCTCAGTTATAGTCTTATTTAAAGTTAGAGTCTCAATTACCGTCTTAGCTACAATCTTAATCCCTATCTGTAATGCCCCAATTTGGTACCCAGAATGCTACACGGTGCTCATGGCCCTGAAAGACCACAAGCTAACCTATGACTGATAACTGTACCAGTATACTGCATAATATATTGTAAAATGCAGAAACATGAACTGAAAGGCCATAAGGTTCAAAATTGAGTTATAATATCTGATAAAATATAACATCTGGGTGGGGTATGAAATACCCAAAACAACTGAACTAAATCATCTGAACATACTATAGTCTGAAAAGCCTCTAAAAATATGACTACCTAAATAAGGAGTTGATGGGACATGTCCCCAACTAACTCCAACTAATCAGCTAATTAATGAGATAAATAAGAAATAATCATGTCCTCAAAGGATGGGGACTCACTGCTAACTCTGACTGTTGATACTGAAATCCTACTAATGCTCTGAAGCTCGTATCTCTGAACCTACGATATAAGACACCCTAGCGGAAATACGTTAGTACTTTGAATGTACCGGTATGCATGTGAGGTAGGCTGAATGCATGGGGTTCATATGCATGAACAATACTGGTTAACTGACTAATATGAACGTGAGAATACATGCATACATACATAGTAACTATATCTGAAATCGTGATAACATCACTTTACTAATAACTAATATAACTAATGACTGAGTTCTGATAACTGATATAACTGATAAAATGAATAATTGTATATAATAGTCTTGAATATAATGGGAACTAGCTGAGTTCCATACTGTATCTGAGTTGATAGTATCTGACAGTCCTGAATTCTATAGAACTATCTGCTTTATATTACTAAGACTGATTGACTGTATCTGACAGTCCTGATTCTATAATATGACACTATGGGAGGTAGTCATCTAACTGACATGCCCCTAATGATGCAATATAGCTGAATTAGGGTCCAATCTTTTCCTTGATTGGAAGGGTGTTAATACTGCACCACTAGTAAGGACAACATGTGAGTAACCCTCAACTAGTAGGTTACTCTAATGAGAATGGAGGGAACCCTTAACTAAAAGGTTAATCCATATCATCTACCCTCAACTAGTAGGTATGATGTCTCAACCTACGTTGGCTACGTAGTTCTGAAATGCAAGGATGGTTTCTAAAAATCACACCCTTAACTAGCATGTTCGTTTCCATCCTTGGGTTCACTCGGTGCTGAATCCTACTCCCATATGAATAGACACTGAACAGGATTAACTAATCTGAACATGGAATGAGTTTACTAAATTCTGTTAACTGACAAAATACTAATGATACCTGACAACTAATTGAGTTCGTGAGATTACTAAGGTTACTTAATTACTGAGCTTTCTTGAGTCACATGACTGAATGAGTTCTATGGATCATGGCTTGACTGAGGATATCGTGAAAACATGACACTGGCTCTAGGCATACATCTAAATTGTCGGGTATAAGTACCCCCAGGACTCGATGGAAAGAAACTGACAAAGCATGATTTTCTTGAATACATGACCAACATCACAATCCATAATTCATTTATTGAGGCAATTCACCAAACATGTGATATGCATAAGCTTGTAGATAAATAAGGATTTCATAATATCATACTAGTTGGGCATTTTTCCTTCACATAGGCATTTAATCAAACACATGGTAAGCATATTATATGTAGACAACATTGTACAACCAATAAACATCATGATTCAACTCTAATTTCATCATCCAAGGGTTTAATCATAGGTTCACATGAATCTACATCTATACAAATTAAATCTTTCTAAAATTAATCACCCAACATGGATTAGAATTTAATTGATCATTTTCAACATGAACACAAAAACAAACCCAACATGAAATACATAATTAAATCCATACACTTGAATTTTGAAAAGAGATTCTTGGTCTTCATGGATGAAAGGAGTCCATGAATGAACACTATGCAACCTGGTAATGAGATTCTTGAAGTTCTTGAACTTGAAGGATTGGAATCTCTTAGTTTTGGAAGAAGATTTTAATTTTGTTTTTGGGGATTAATCTTTAAAATAAAACCCTAATTTTGTTGTTGTAGATGGCTAATGAATTTCTGAGCTTTGGTCGGATATAACTAGGTATATAAATGGGTGGTAAAATACCAAAAAGCCCCTTTTAAAATAATTTTAAAATAACTGGATGGAACATGCGATGGTGGGTGGGACGGTCCATCGCTGGGTCGACGCTCTGTTAGTCCTGTCCATTGCTTTTAGGCAGAATAGGGCCTCACTGCTTCCCTTGATATTGCCTGAGCGATGGTTCTTCGCTAGTCCGGTCGTCCATCATTCTGGGCTGTCAATCCTGGGCAGAAGGTAGTCACACTGCCTTGCTGCGACGGTCGTGGGCGATAGTCTGTCGATAGTCCAACGGTCTATCAGCCTCACCATCGCACTTGGGCGGCTTTACTACCTTCTGTGTTTCGGCCATAACACTTCTGATGTCAGATTTTGATGAAATTATTATTGATGGAAAGCTTATTCAATTTCCCATATGACAAAAGTAAAAATATTAAACATACCAAGTGTACAAAAGTCGATTCATATTTCAAAGAAAGCGTCTAACATTCTTGGGATAATTTTAAGTAAGAAATAAGTATGGGGTATTACAATATCTCCCCGTTGAGAACATTTATCCTTGAATGAGACTGAGTGAGAGGGGAGAAGATAAACTACATACATACTAAACACGAACAACTGGAACATGATTTCATGGCTGATAACTGATTATAATATACTGGGCATGCATATCTGATATGTGTAACTGATTCATGAATGCTTGACTGGGTGTTCTGATGAACTAAGTTTCTAACAATGACAATGCATATCTGATGCATGATTATATAACTAAACCAATACATGTATGCATGAATGAATATGCAATTGTACTTGATACCAAGTTTGTGATAAACACTAAACATGAAACTGAGTAAGCTTAAGGAGTACTGTTACCTTGAGTTTGATCTGGGTTGGCGAAGAAGAGGTGAGGATACTTGGTACACATGTCTGCTTCTGCTTCCCAAGTAGCTCCCTCGATGGACTGATTTTGCCAAAGAACTTTGACTAGAGGGACTACTTTGTTCCTCATTCTACGAGTCTGATAGTCTAGGATTTCATCTGGAATCTCTTCACAAGAGAGGTTGTTCTGAACATCTATGCTCTGAATAGGGACTAAAACTGATGGGTCACCTATTCACTTCTTGAATAAGGAGATATGAAAGACTGGATGAACTGAGGATAGAGCTGAAGGCAACTTGAGCTTATAAGCTACTTTGCCGAAGCGACTGAGAATCTTGAAGGGACCGACATATCAGGGACTGAGCTTTCCCTTCTTGCCAAATCGCTTCACTCCTTTCATAGGAGAGATATTTAGGTAGATAAAATCACCAAATTCGAACTCGAGATCCTTTTTACGAACATCTGCATAAGACTTCAGTCGGCTTTGAGTAGCCCAGAGTCTTTCTCTGATCAAGTAGACTTTCTCAAAGGCGTCGAATACCAAGTCAGGCCCTATGACTTAGGCCTCACTAACTTTCAACCAACTAATTGGAGATATACATCTCCTACCATAGAGAGCTTTGAATGGAGCCATATGAATACTAGAATTATAGTTAATGTTGTATGCAAATTCAATCAAAGGCAAGTAGTCATCCCAACTTCCATTGAAATCAATTGCACAAGCATGCAGCATATCTTCTAAAGTATGAATGGTCTTTTCTGCTTGACCATCTGTCTGAGGATGGAAAGCTGTACTGAGATGAACTTAAGTACCAAGACCCTTTTAGAACACTTTCCAAAAATGAGAGGTGAACTGGGTACCTCTATCTGAGATAATAGATAACGGAACACCGTACAATCTGACCAACTCTTTGATGTAGAGTTTGGTGTGATCCTCGGTTGAATAAGAGGTATGGACTGGAAGAAAATGAGCCGATTTGTTCATTCTGTCTTTAATAACCTAAACTAAATCATGATGACGGCGAGTACGAGGCAAACCAACAATGACCATGTTCACTTTTGCCCACTTCCAAGTAGGAATGGTGAACTCCTACATGGACCCACTAGGCTTCTGATGCTCTATCTTAACCTGGTGACAAGTAGAGCACTTAGCCACAAACTCTGCAACATCTCTCTTTATCCCACTCCACCAATAGATCTCCCACAAGTCGCGGTACTTCTTTGTAGCCTCTGGATGAATAGAGTAGCGCGAACCATGTGCTTCTATAAGAATTCGATGCCTTAATTCATCTGTGCCTAGAAATAACAGATGACCCAGACAATGCAGAACACCATTTCCCCCTAGGGAGAAAACTTCTACTTTTTGATCCTTGACTGACTCTTTTAACTTGACCAAGCTAGGATCCCTATCTTGCTTTTCTTTCACCTTGAAAACTAGAGATGATTCTTAACTACTCTGAACCCATATATCACCCTCTTCTGTATCGACTAAGCGAATACCTAGTATGGCAAGCTGATGGACTTCCTGAGCTAACTTTTTCTTACTGTCCTTGACATGAGCAACACTACCCATAGATAGTCTACTGAGAGCATCATCCACTATGTTGGCCTTCCTCGGATGGAAAAAGAACACTTATTTCATAATTTTTAAAGAGCTCTAACCACCTCCTTTAACAAAGATTGAGATATTTCTGAGAATAGATATGCTGTAGGATTTTATGGTCTGTGAACACATCTATGGCTGCTAACTCAAGATCATGAGAAGGACAATTCTTCTCATGGCGTTTAAGCTGTCTGGAGGCGTAGGCTATGGCCGCACCATGCTGTATGGGGACACAACCCAAACATACTCTAGATGATCACAATACAGTATGAAACCATTTGAACTATCTGGAAGAGACAAAATTAGAGCTGAAGTGAGTCGAGTCTTTAACTTCTGAAAAATTTTCTTGCAAGGATCTAACCACTAAAACTTGACTTTCTTCTGGGTCAATCTGGACATAAGGGATGCAATAGAATAAAATATCTCAACAAACCGTCTGTAATATCCATCCAAACCTAAGAAACTTATGATATCTGATGGAGAGACTGGTCTGGGCCAGTTTCTTACCTCTTTAGTCTTTTGAGGATCTACTCTAATGCCTTCACCAAAAATGATATGACCAAGGAATGCTACTGACCTTAGCCAAAACATTCACTTACTGAATTTAGTGAACAACTGATGATCTTTGAGAGTTTGAAGTATGATTTTGAGATAGTCTACAGGATCACGCTCACTGCGGGAATAGACCAGAATATCATCTATAAAGACTATAATGAACATGTCTAAGTACTATTTGAACACACGATTCATCAAGTCTATGAAAGCTGTTAGGGCATTGGTAAGACCAAAAGACATAACCAGAAACTTAAAGTGACCATACCGAGTATGAAAAGTCATTTTTGAAATATCACACTCTCTGACTATGAGCTAATGATAGCCGGACCTGAGGTCTATCTTAGAGAAATAACTGGCACCCTGAAGTTGGTCAAACAATCATCGATTCTGGGAAGAAGATACTTATTCTTAATCGTGAATTTATTGATCTGACGGTAATCAATACACATTCTGAGAGAACCATCTTTTTTGCACATGAATAAAACTGGTGCACCCCATGGGGAAACACTGGGTCGGATGAATCCCTCATATAAGAGATCCTTTAACTGCTTTTTTAATTTTTTGAGTTCTGCAGGTTCCATTTTGTATGACAGAATAGATATAGGCTGAGTATCTGGTAAAAGATTAATGCCGAAATCTATTTCCCTTTTGAAAGGAATTCCTGGAAGATCTTCAGGAAAGACTTCTGATTATTCATTCACTACTGGGACTGATTCAAGACTGGGAGTTTTAGAACTAGTGTCCTTAACTCAAACAAGATGATAGATACATCCTTTAGATATTATTTTCCATGCCCGAAGGTAAGAAATAAGCTGACCTCTGAAGCGGATACACTACCCTTCCACTCTAGGATAGGTTCATTCAGAAACTGGACTTCTATTTCTACAGTCGACTATGGAATAGCAAGAATAAAGCCAATCCATGCTGAGAATGACATCAAAACTAGTCATCTCTAATTTGACTAAGTCTATTGAAGCGACTTTCTAAAATATCATAATCAAGCAGTTCTTGTATACCCACCGAGCTAGATAGTTTTACCCACTAGGGTAGAAATTGAAAAGGGCTCTGCTAGAATTTTGGAACTAATTTTGAAATATCCTACTATATAGGGAGTAACAAAAGACAAGGAAGCACCTGGATCTAGCAAAGAGTAAACATACACATGAAAGATCTATAATGTACCAGTAACCACTTTAGGAGAATTTTCCTGATCTTGTCGGGATTGAAGAGCATAGAGTCTATTTGGGCATTGCCCACTAATAAAACTTGAGGAGGCCCCCTGCTAGTTCGGACGATTGGACTGAGCTAAGGAACAATTCTATTGACCTTGCGGACTTGACTGCAGACAATCTCTAACTCTATAACCTGGCTTACCAAACCCAAAAGAAATATCACTGCCTGCTCTGCAGGTACCCTGGTAGCTCTTGCCATAAGTCTAACAAAGGGGATAGGTGTGAGCACTGCTAACACTGCTCTGAGACTTAGAGCCTGGTGCTCTATCTCTGAACTTAGGCACAGGAGCACTAGCTAAAGAAGGAGTTGGAACTTAGGACTTAGGATGAACTGAGAACGGTTTCCTCCTTCTGACTTGGGTTAAGTAAAGTTGAAACTACCTGTCCTTGCTCTCTTATTTTTCTTCTCCCTTATCTTAATCTTTTTCTCCTCTATCTGCTGAGCATGAGTCATAATCCTGTCATACTCATGTCACTATTCAGCATGGAAGATCTGCACTCATTAACCACACTATCATTTACCCCTAAAACAAACTTACTCATCTTAGCCCTGCTATCTGTAACCATATGAGGGGCATATCTGGATAATTGAGTAAACTTAAGAGAATACTCTTTCACCGTCATGTTTCCCTGTCTGAGGTTAATGAATTCTAACACCTTAGCCTTTCTAAGATCTAGGGGAAAGAATCTATCAAAGAAAGTAGAAGCAAACTCCTCTCACTCAACTGACCCTGCATCAATGTCCCTCTCTGACTTCCACTGCTTGAACCAAGTGTGAGCAACATCCTACAACTAGTATGTAGCTAACTCAGTACTATCACTAGAAGTAACCCTCATTATGTTTGTAACCTTCTTTACTTGATCTAGGAATTCCTGAGGATCCTTATATGTCATAGACCCGAAAAAGGATGGAGGATTCATTCAGGTAAAGTTCCAAATTCTAGCTGCAGATGAATTGGACACTGGGTTAACCATGTGACAGCTGGTCATTCATTATGAGTAGCAACTGACTGAGCAAGAGTAGTGAATGTATCTCTAAACTCTACATGACAAACAAGTTTGTCCAAGGGATCTTCTTGGATAGGTTAGGTTCTTCTCTTGGGAGGCATATTCTGAAACAAAGAGAAAAAGCGGATTATACTGAGTGATTAACTTGAAATTATGCTCATTATTATGACATGAATACTAAAAGAAGGGAAAATATTTCTAAAACATCTTACAGACTTCTGTATATAAATGTGGCGTGCAACACACCTATGTATAAGACTCAACTAGATGCGGCTTTTAGACTTCCTAGGACACTATTGAACCTGGCTTTGATACCAAGTTTGTAATACCCCAAATCTAGTACCCGAAATGCTACACGGTGCTTATGACCTCGAAAGACCATAAGCTAACCCATGGCTGATATCTGTACCTGTATACTATATAATATACTGTAAAATATAGAAATATGAACTGAAAGGCCATAAGGTTCAAAACTGAGATATAACATCTGATAAAATATAACATCTGGGTGGGGTATAAAATACCCAAAACAACTAAACTAAATCATCTGAACATACTATAGTCTGAAAAGCCTCTAAAAATATGACTATCTGAATAAGGAGTTGATGGGACATGTCCCCAACTAACTCTAACTAATCAGCTAATTAATGAGATAAATAAGAAATAATTATGTCCTCAAAGGATGAGGACTCACTGCTAACTCTAACTGTTGATACTGAAATCTTACTGATGCTCTAGAGCTCGTGTCTCTGAACCTACGGTATAAGACATCATAGCGCAAATACTTCAGTACTTTGAATATACTGGAATGCATGTGAGGTAGGCTGAATCCATAGGGTTCGTAAGCATGAACAATACTGTCTAACTAACTAATATGAATGTGAGAGAATACATGCATACATACATAGTAACTATATCTGAAATCGTGATAACATAAGTTTAATAATAACTAACATAACTAACGACTGAGTTCTGATAACTGGTATAACTGATAATATGAATGAGTGTATCTGACTGTCCTGAATCTAATGGAACTAGCTGAGTTCCATAATGTATCTGAGTTGACTATATTTGATAGTCTGAAATTTTGTAGAACTATCTGAGTTCTATTACTGAGACTGATTGACTGCATTGACAGTCCTAATTTTATAATATCAAACTGTGGGAGGTAGTCATCTAACTGACATATCCCAAATGACATAATATAGCTGAATTGGGGTCCAATCTATGCCCTAATTAGAAGGGTGTCAATACTGCACCACTTGTAAGAACAATATATGAGTGACCCTCAACTAGCATGTTAATTTAATGAGAACGGTGGGAACCCTTAACTAGCAGGTTAAACCACCTCATCTAACCTCAACTAGTAGGTATGATGTCTCAACCTACACTGGCTACGTAGTTCTAGAATGCAAGGATTGCATCTAAGAATCACACCTTCAACTAGCAGGTGAGCTCCCATCTGTGGATTCACTCGATGCTGAATCCTACTCCCATCTAAACAAAAACAAAATAGTATTAACTAATCTGAATGTGGACTGAGTTTACTGAATTCTATTAACTGATAAAACACTATTGATACCTGATAGCTGACTAAGTTTGTGAGATTACTGAGGTTACTAAATTACTGAGATTTCCTAAGTCACATGACTGACTGAGTTCTATGGATCATGGCTTGACTGAGGATATCGTGAAAATATGACACTGGCTCTAGGCATATAGCTAAATTGTCGGGTACAAGTAACCCTAGGACTCGATGGAAAGAAACTGACAAAGCATGACTTTCTTGAATACATGACAAACATCATAATCCATAATTCATTTATTGAGGCAATTCATCAAACCTGTGATATGCATAAGCTTGTACATAAATGGGGATTTCATAATATCATACTAGTTGGGCATTTTTCCTTCACATAGGAATTTAATCAAATACATGGTAAGCATAGTATATGTAGACAACATTATACAACTAATAAACATCATGATTCAACTTTAATTTCATCATCCAAGGATTTAATCATAGGTTCACTTGATGTACATCTATACAAATCAATTCCACATAAAATTGATCACCCAGCATGGATTAGAATTTAATTGATCATTTTCAACATGAACACAAAACCAAAACCAACATGAAATTCATAAAGAAATCCATACACTTGAATTTTGAAAAGAGATTCTTGGGTTTCATAGATGAAAGAAATCCATGAATGAACACTTTGTATACCTGGTAATGAGATTCTTGAAGTTCTTGAACTTGAAGGATTGGAATCTCTTAGTTATGAATGAAGATTTGGATTTTATTCTTGGGGATTAATCTTAGAGAGAAAACCATAATTTTGTTGTTGTAGATGGATAATGAATTTCTGAGCTTTGGTCTTATATAACTAGGTATATAAACGGGTGGTAAAAGACCCTTTTAAAATGACTTAAAAATAACTGGATGAAACATGCGATGGTGGGTGCAATGGTCCATCATTTGGTTGATATTTCATCAGTCCTGACCGTCGCTTCTAAGCAGAATAGGGCCTCACAGCTTCCCTTGCAACGGCCTGAGCAATGGTCCGTCGCTATTTTGATGGTCTATCATCTTGGGTCATAGATCTTGCGAAGAAGGTAGTCACATTACCTCACTGCGATGTTCGTTGGTGATGGTCCATCGCTAGTCCGATGGTTCGTCGGCCTCACCATTGTACCTAGGCAATTTTAGTGCCTTCTGTATTTCGGCCATAATTTCTCTTCTAATGTCAGATTTTGATGAAATTGGTATCAATGGAAAGATTATTCAATTTCCCACTTGATAAAAAGTAAAAATCTTAAAAATACCATGTATACAAAAGTATATTTATGTTTCAAATAAAGTTTCTAACATTCTTAGGACAATTTTAAGCTAGTAAAAAGTATAGGGTATTACACTATCCTCGTCCAGTAGTCAGATCAAAAAACTTATCTAAGTTTTAGGATTTCCCAACCATAGCATATAGCCATCAGTAGCTCAGTTATTAGTATTTCAACACCTCAGTTTACAAAATATTTTAGAACCGTGTTATACAAATAGTCTTGCATTTAGTACCTTATGTTACCCAGTCAGTCAATACCTTCTATGCATGACACTCTAAAGTTTCAGTTCAGTTATCCAGACTAAGTACAGTTCAGTATTGCAAACCCAGTATTCAGTTATCAGTTATTCAGTTAATTAGATGAGTAGTATATTCATGCATTCATGCTCAACACCTAGGTGAATATTTTCAGTAGTCTCAAGTGATGTGTTATAATAAGGCAAAGAGTATAGTTGAAAGAGTAATTGAGGGGCATGTCTAAGCTTGAAAATTTTAGATGCAGTGCATAAGGCTTAGTCACCCTACCCTAGATGAAGATGTGTAGGCCTCACCTCATATTATAGAATCTTAACTAGGATGATATTTTCATAATCAGCTATCATATTTAGACCATGCCAAGTTTTTGTCCCTCCCTAAGGCCACTAGAACTCTATAAAAGAGTGCCAGAAGAAATCTTCATTTGAGAATAAGTTTTCATTATGAGTTAGTCCATACAACCCATAACCTAGTTTAGCAGTTATACAGATGAGTTCATATGGTTTACCAACCTTCTATCTACTCGCATTATCCAAAATCTTGTGAATGGGTGCAACATTTTAAGATGGACCAACCAGGTTCCAGATCCTAGATATGCAGTCATAATTTAGTTCGTAGGTGCGTGGTGAATCGTTCCAGTCCTTCCTCAATAGCTCAGCCAAGTCAGTATCTATCAGTGGATATATTATCCTAAGGGAGAGATACACTATAATCCCTTAAACCTTTATGACTCAAAATATGTCATTCCCTCTTTATGTAACGAATCCAGTCTGGAGTAAGGGGTACTCATAGGTTGACCCTCAAATTCAAATCTCAGTCATAAGACATGTATTCAAAGACTCAGTTTAGTTCATGATGTTCAGTTCATGTGTCATATTTCAATCTCAAATATGTTCTCATGTTTCCACTCATGCATGTTTAGTAAGTGATCTTAGGTTTATCCATATTTTCAGTTTAAGGTAACAGTCTTCCTTGAACTCATTCATTTTTATGTCCATATTTCTATTATAAACTTCGTATTAATTATCATTTCATATTCAGTCATGTATTCATGTGTCAGTTCAGTCATGTATTCATACATCAGATATGCATATTTAGCTTGATAAATTCAGCTTATCGGTAATCCTAGTCATGCATTCATGAGTCAGTTATTCATATATCAGATATGCATGATCAATATAATAAATTTAGCCTAACAGTTATATCAGTCATGAAATCATGTTTTAGTTGTTAATGTTCAGTATGTACATCAGCTTATATTTTCCCCCATCTCAGTCAGTCTTATTCGAGGACAAATGCTCCTAGGGGGAGATATTGTAAGACCCCGCAAAATTTCTGGCTTAATTCAATCCTTTAAGCTTGTCAAGGGGTCCCAGGCTTAGAAAATTCTAGCTAACTTTCCAGACTTAGTTTATTTTTAGCCTTTGAAAGTTTGCAATCTCATTTCATGACCTTAATGTCCTTTAGTGGTCTATATTTTTGTTAATTCATGATCAGAAAGGTCAATAGGTGTTCCCAAACAAGTTTAAGATTTTTCAGACTACATTTAGACCACGTTCGAAATCTCAAAATATTGGACCAATGCGATCTCGGCGCACCGCATCACCTATCACGTTGGTTAATATTATTGCAAGTTTCCAAAGTCAAACTCCTGAGATACAACACAATTATGGTGCGACGCATTGAGTATCACGTCTATGCCATCAATGTGTCACGGCGACAACCGCGTCGGTGCCTAGTTTCCAGTCATTAAATGGTCGCGTCCTTAAGGGTAATTAGGTCTTTTTTCCCCGACCTTTAGCCCTTACAAAACTAAAATTAGCCTCTTTTTGGCTAAATACATTCACTATTTCACAATTTCTCAAGAACAAGAAAACCCTAGGTGATTAATTCCATATCAATAACCAAGTTTTCCTCCACTAATCTTCAAGAAATCATCAACCAAGGTACGTAAAGTGTTCGTTCAAGAGTCCCTTTTCACCCTTGAAGCTCAAGAAGTCCTTTTCAAAATATGAATTTTTAATTCCATGTTGTGGGTTTGATTGTACACATGTTAATGTTGTGATATGATTTTCAAGATTGAATTTTTATTGATTTTCATAACTTTATGTTAGTATATGGATTGAAATCCTTAAATTTGAAGTACTTGACATAGCCATGATGCATTAGTTGTTTATTTTTGCCCTAGAAAAGGTTATACCTTCCATGTTTTTGTTAAAATGCCTAAGTGAAAAAGAATTATGCACTATGACCTATTTGTGATCTATATGATAAACTTATGATGTACCCACATGCTCACAATGACTCTCATGCTAAAGGTATGTCTTGTAGTGATCATAAGTATGGATTTGTGAAACCATGATATGTTAGCATGCGTTCCTGTTCATGTGTAAGCTTACGACTTGCAAATATTTCATGAAATTCCTTAATGATTGTATTATGAATTGTTGACTATGGTCATGTGTTCAAGAAGTGTCATGTCCCATTTATTTTCATGCTATCGAGTCTTGGGGGTATTTAATACCCAATAATTTAGTTGTGTACCTAGAGCCAGTATCAGTTTTCAAGATAACCTCAGTCAAGCCTTGATCAGTAGTACTCTCAGTCAAGTTTCAGAACTTAGTAGTATTCAATGAGTTACATGACTCAGGAAAACTTAGTAGATCCAGTATTAGTTTAGTCCCATTCAGTATTTAGTTCATTCCTCAGTAAATTCAGTCAGTTAATAGAATTCAGCAGTATACCATCAGTCAACGAAACTCAATAAACTTAATTCAGTTAAACAGTATAATTAGTAACAGCAGAGTCAAGCCTAGTATGAACAAGGAAATTAGTTCAGTGTTTATTCAATTGAGAGTAGGATTCAGCACCGAGCGAACCCAGGGATGAGGGCTTACCTTTCAGTCAGTAGAGGATGTGATCCTTAGAAGAAATCCTTGCATTGCAGAACTACGTAGCCAGCCTAGGTTGAGATATATCCCTATGAGTCTAGGGTTTATACATTTTATTTGAGTTCTCCAACCAGCAAGGGGTTGACAGAAGATCTCCCTCTTAGTAGAGGGTTAACTCACAGCTTGTTTTTATCCATGGCATGGTATTGACACTGTTCCAACTGGGGTCACAGGTTAGACCCCACCAGTTTAATTATGGGGTATGTCAGTTAGATGATTACCTCCTACAGTCTCAGTCTCAGTCTTTAGTAAGGAACTCAGATAGTTCCTTATATTTCATGATGTCAGATACAGTTACTTAGCTTAGTACGAAACTCAGCTAGTTCTATCAGAATTAGGACTATCAGAAATAGTCATTTAGTTAACAATACATCAGCTATCAGTAATCCTATTATCAGTAAACTCAGTATCATTCCACAAATTTAGAACTGTTAGATACAGTCATTCAGTTACCAATTATACAGTACCTATAGACTTAAACATTTGTTAATCAGTATTCAAATTCATTATTCATCATTATCACGACCTCAGTTACAGTCCACATATTCATGCAGTATTATCATGCGGTTATGTATATGTTATTTAGTCAATTATAGTTCATGCATATGAACCCTGGCATTCAGCCTACCTCACTTTACATACTAGTACATTCGCATGTACTGACACATACTTTTCTCTTGTGCTATGGTATTTTATACCATAGGTTCAGACGCTCAGGTTCCTGATCCCACTTAGCAGTTCAAATTTCAGCAGTCAGAGTCTGTGGTGAGTCCTTATAGTTTGATGACGTGATTATTCCATTATTTCAGTGCTTTAGTACTTATCTTATTGCAGCAATTAGAGTTAGTTGGGGACAAGTTCCATCAACTCCTTATTTAGACAGTTTAGAGGCTTTTTCAGACTAGAGTATTTCAGACAGTTATTTCAATTTTGGTGTTGTTATACCGTATTATCAGTTATGTTCAGTTTTGAACCTTATGGGAAATTTCATCCCATTATTCCATATATTTCAGTATTATTTTATAGTTATTGCAGCGGGTGCCAGTCATGGGTTAGCTTGTGGTCCTTCAGGATTATGAGCATCGTGTAGCGTCCGATGTGCCAAGTTTAGGGCCTTACATTAGTATAGAACTCAGTTTAGTTCTATAGAATTAAGACTATCAGAAACAGTCACCCAGTAATCAGTAACTCAATTATCAATAATCGCAGCTATTAATTTCTCAGTTATCAGAATTTAATATTTAGTCCCAATTATAGTTATAGTCTCAATTACCATATTAGTTACAGTCTCGGTCATAGTCTCGATCAAGTAATCAGATCAGTAACTCAGTTCAATTTCAGGTTTACTTGACCATAGCATACATTTATCAGTTATTCAGTTATTAGTATTTCAGTACCTCAGTTTAAAAACTATTTTAGAATTATGTTACAAGCTTGGTCTTGCATTCTTAAATAATATATTTTTCACTAATTCATGTCAGCTATCTCATGTTACTCAGTCAGTCTTACATGCCCAGTATTCAGCTATCAGACATTCGGTTAATCAGATAAGTTAGTATGTTTATGCATTCGTGCTCAATATGATTTTATATTCAGATCCTCAGTTTATGTCAGTCTCCATCACATAGTTTTAAACCCAGTATTCATATAGAATTCATATTTTATCATATCCCAGCTTCAGTTATGCTTATATCATTAAAGTAAAGTTTAAAAAAACTAAGTGTAGAGATTCACCATCTTATCAGAAAATGTTTGTCACTCATGCTTTAAGATATTTTAGTTTCTAGTTTATTCCAGTCTATTGATGATTCTACTTACACTTAGCATGCATATTTTACGATTACGTATGAAATCTGTTTTACTTATTGCATTCACCCCTGCTTACTCAGTATATTCCAGAAGTAATGATCTACATATACGTCTGTGATGCTACATTATTTCATAATATAGGTACTAATTATAGCTTTTACATCACAATTAGACAGTTGCAGATTCTAGCCAGCAAATGATAAGTTCTCCTACTTTGGGAACTCCAGATAGTTTTAGTTCATGTACTATTTATTTATTTTCCATGTGTATTGATTAGTGGAAGTTGAAGGCATGTCCCAATTATGTATAGTCAGTATAGTAGAGGCTTCATAGATGTCAGTCAAAGTCAGTCATGTAATTTTAGTTTCATCCTGCAGATTTATTAGATTCTAAAGATTTATCAGTATTATATCTATTTTAGATTTTCAGAATGATCATGTTTCCACACAATAGAACAACTATTCATTATGTTATAATTTAGTTGTTTAACAGTATGCTAGTTCATGGGTTAGCTTGGGATAACTTCTGGTTCCAAGTATCGTATGATGACTAGGGGTAGTCTAGGTCATTACACAAGGTTTTGTTCTTTATTCAACACATTTAGAGTTTCAACAAGTCCCTACATATCATTCGAGGATGAATGATCCCAAAGGGGAGATAATGTAATGCCCCGCATTTTTGAGCTAGAAATTAGGCCCTCATTTCTACGTGTGTAAACTCTAATCCCATGACTCATATTTAAATTTATGTTTCATAATCTTTATCCTAGTGTGTTAAGTGATTATGAGGTGAAAAATGTTCATGGAAATCACTTAGAGCAAAGTTGAGCTAAGAGCCTTTGAATCGTCTAAAGTTTGGTATTTGATTCTACAAGGGTCAACTTTGAACATGTATAACTTTTGATATACATGAAATTTTTACGATCAAGACCCACTAAATTGTAGATAATTGAGTCAGATTTCCAACAACATCAATTTTGACTTAATCTAATACCCGAGTAAAAAGTTATGGTATTTTTTGTGAGAGACAGTAAGCCAACGCGATGCGTTGCTCTCCCCAATGCAATATCTGACGCGACCTGAAGCTGTTTCACATTCTATTTCAATTCCTTAAGGGTCTAGAGGGCACTTTGGTCATATTCCCTCACCCAAAATCCATCCATAACATAAAATTTCAGCCCCAAGGAGCATTAGTTTCCTCTTTATTCAATTTTCTATCAAAGAAAAATCCTAGCCACCTCCCAAGAAACAACATTCAACTCTTCTTCTCCAAAATAAGAATTTAAGCCATTTAACTTCAAGATTTTCAAGAAGAGAGTCAAGATTAGGTTTCTGATCTTCAAACTAATCAATATAAGGTACATGGGATTTTTCTAAACTGCATGGGCATGTTGAAATAATTTTGAGTAAGGTTTAAAGTTACAAAATCATAAGTTTACGAAGTGTTTTGAAATTTTATTAACAAATATGCAGACAAATATGCTATGTGATCCCTTTTGATGATCATGTTTTGGTCTTGATGCCTTCTCTTAAAATTGATTTTTGCTCATATATATGTATGTATGCGGTTTGAGATTGAAAGTTGAATTAAGAGCATGAATATCTATACCCCTCTCATTTCATGACATCACTTGATTTTCACGTGTTATGAATTGAAGAATTTCATATTTAGAATCATGGCATAAATATTTTGTTTTACTATTATTTAAGTCTTGATATTGATTATAAACTAAAGAGAGGGCGTTATCTTGTTTGTAAATATTAAAGATGATTATTGAAAGAATTGCATGGTTTGCTACGAAGTAAATGACCACCATATGTTTAAGAATTAAAAGAGGTAATCTTTGCATATGTTTTTCATGTACTTCGATATACAAATTCTCTTGTACTATTTGAATAAATTGCTGGTCCAAATACTTTGTTTTGAATGAAGGGATTGTAACATGATACTATATAGCTTAGATATATGACTTGCAAGTCTTTGTATGATGATACCAAATGGATGAATGCCATAGTAGATTTAGAATAGACTAAAAATACAAATTCTACTCAGATTTTGAATTAAGAAAGATGCATGTTAGAAAGGGTTAAAATGGGCTTAAAGAGAGTTAGATGGTTACCCGAAGAAATTATGAGTTGAAAAACTCAACGCTAAAAATTATGATTTGTCGATATAGGGTTATGGTACCATGCTGTGTGGTCTTGTGTACCTTGATTTATGCCATCCCAATTTGGGACTATGGTTGGGAACCATCCTTTGTGGTCTTGTACACTACTATGACATGTTTATTTGATTGGGGAACATGGCACCATGTTGTGTGGTCTTTGTGTCTCCCCTTACTGATACTCCAATGCTTGTGGAAAACTTGGATTGAAGGCTTGGCCACGGAGTCAAGGGTGGATTCCATATAGCTCGTGGAATTACAGATTGTAGGGTGTACCATCTAGCTCAGAAGTAACATAAGGAATGGTTCATGATTTCAAAAAAATGTTTCAAAGTCTTTAAAGTATGCCCATGTGTTTTCCTATATCATATGTAAACTGTTTATGAATTTCTCTCACTTATGTTGTATAAAAGTACATTATTTTGGATTGATCTATGTACCAGTACATTTGTATTGACTCCCTATATTTCATGTTCTAAGTCCCAGTCTAGCAGTCCTGCTAAATAGTATATTATTGTCGTACATTCACAGTTGGTGAGGCTCCCTTACTTCAAAAGTTGTCTTGTTTACTTATGTTGATCTCATGTGGTTTTGGTTTATGGTCCAACCGGGGGCCTTATCCCGGTCTTCAAACAGATGTGTTTTCCTTTAGGTAATAGAGATTTCACAGACAGGCATTAGATGTATTTGACTTTTATTGAACTTATGATATATTGTTTTGTTAATATAATCAGATGACCATGTTTCCATTTTATTTCCGTATTTTATAGTTATGAAATATACATATGATTCCCAGTTAGAAGGGCTCTCGGCCCTTCATGGTTTGTGATGCCCGTCGCGGCCAGGGCCTCGGTTCGGGTCGTGGCACTACTGGATCAAGTGTCCTCGCATCATATGCAACACAATTGTACAACCATCATACTAATAGATAAACTAGTACAGTGCACAACTGTCCAGCGTAAATCCAACATACAACGGACTTGGTTCCTAAATGTCATGGAATTCATCATTAAAACTCAATACAATAATAGGTCTTTATTTTTCTTAAACAGAAAAAATTAGGAGATCAATTAAACATTCTAATTGATCACCTAGTTTTTAAAACTTCATATTCAATAATTTTCTTATCTTGGAGAAAATGTGTAGAGGGGACTGAAGATTTAGAGGCGTCATGTAAAATAAATGGGAAATAATTTCAAAGAAAACTTGTGTCACACACATTGTGCAATATTCTTTTATTTAATTGGAAAACATGTTACCCCTAACTAGATGATGTCTCCCGTCAATATTAAACCTATGGAAGATTTGGAAAGAGAAAGAAGCAGATAGGATAAAGGCCTTCTCTTTCAGGTTAGCTCTTTCTACATGCAAATACATTATCATACTTTGGAAAAATATGCTAAATTATATGCACTATTGCTTGGGCTACAACTTTCTACTGAGAAAAAAGTTGTGCCAAAATTGCACTCTTAGCCTTCAAATTTGGAATATCCTATCATTTTCCCTTCAATAGCATTTTCATCGCTTATTTTATTTATGTTATAAGAGACTAAAAGTGAGAAAGAGAAACTGCCAATTTCAAAAGTTAAACAAAACAATGACACTAACAACAAAAATAAGAACGCCATAGATGATACTGAAATCACATAACCATGGCAGGTCAAACAAGTGGCCTACAGGTCTTTCTGAATTCCAACTTCGTTACAGAACCAATCAATTTTTATGTCACAAGGTTCCCTACAAGTTAGATCAGCATGAAATAGTTTCACTATAATTTGTGCTACATCTTTAGGTTGTTTTTATTATCGTGGATTGGCAGGAGCAACAGGTGGCCCGTATGTCTTTCTGAAATCCCAACACTCGCTAAAGAAAAAACTAGTAATGCAATCATATTTTGTATCATAAGGTTTCCCATAACTTGGATCATCTTGAAATAGTCTTTCTTCAATTTCCAGTACATCTTTAGGTTGATCTCATCATTACGAAATGGTAGGACCGATAAGTTTTCCTACAAAAAGATCCACCACAACAATCATCTCTCGTATCAAAAGGTTTTCCATAAGCTAGATCATCTTGAAATAGTTTCCTATCACTTTTATCTAGTACATCTTCAGGTTGATCTTGTATGGTCACCACATGAATTTTCGTGGATGCAAATCATAATTAAATTTAGTGAATATTAATGCAATACAAAGACACAATATGTCAAAAACATATATGTTTGTCGAACCAAATCCATCTCATCTTGAAATAGTTACCAGCAATAACCACAAGAAAAGTGGTGAAAAGGATAGTCTTTCCAGCCATACTAATATTAGTTTTAGAGGTCATTTGGTAGAGTGTAATAAAAAAATTAATGCATGCATTAGCTCTTGCATCATTAATACCTCGTTTGGTATGCTTTCTCGATCTATGTATAAATAATGCAAATATTAGTTATACACTCTATTGTGCATTGTGTTATGCATAACTAATACCATAATTTTGCTATGTATTATTAATACAAAGCTTCAACACATGCATTAATTTATTAAATGACTAATTTACCCTTCAATTTTTTCTCAATTCCTTTTCCATTCTTGTTCCATATGCACATTTCACTGAAAATTGAATTTTGTACATAATATAAAATTATTGCAAAGTAGCTTATCTTTTAAATCTTTTATGCCAAAGTCTCAAGCTTTTTCTCTATTTAATTTTCTTGTGTTTCCAGTTTCTTTTTTGTTTTTTCGGAGAAAAGTTAGCCGATTTCGTTGTGGTTTAGACGAAGTGAAGAAATTCGTAGAAGAGCAAGAAAAAATTCTTAGAGTATTTTTCTTGAGACCAAAATTGCCAGGATTCCAATTAGAACATGTACTTTTCTTGTTTAATCTTATTTAATTGCCCAAGAAATTTTAATTCATAGAGAAGAATAGAGAACACATTTTATACTCACACACACACAATCTGATATAGATTAAGAACACAAGAAATGAAAAAAATTACACAAAACCGTATGCATAGAACAATGAGGAGAACAAGAGAGGGAAAATACATACATACACAGTAGAAAACAGTAAAGTAGAGAGAAGAAAGAAGAATACATAGGGTTTCATGTTGGCCGGATTTTACTGGAAAGAAAGTGGATAGAGTATTTTTGTCAAAAAAATATTTTTATATTAAAATTATACAAAATATATTATTTTTAATACATCAAACTAAATACTTCATAAAAAAAATACAAGCATAACTAATGCTAGCATAGAAAACATAAGCATTACTAATACAAACATTATTAATAAACCATATTTTGCATCATTTTTATACACTCTACCAAACGATCCCTTAGTGTACAATTATAGAATTCTAGGTTAGTAGAGTAATACTGTCACGACTCAAAAATGAGGGTCATGATGGCACTTGTCGCAGCGTACCTTGACAAGTAAGCCTATCACCAAAACTGATACAAAAAGAGAAAAAGACAGAAATATCCCAAAGTAAGGCTTCTAGAACGAAGCCGAACCATATAAGTAATAATAACAATGCCGAAAGAACTTATCCAAAATACAAATCATGTCAAAAACTAGGTATCAATAGTGTAAGAACTACTAATACAATCGAGGAGTCAAATATATCAGAAAAATAACTGCAGGGGAATAATATTTGTCTCTAAATACTAGTAAAGACATAGCTACTATAGAAAGATAGATGTGAACTCCGAATGCATAAATGTCCAACTACTACCTTAGAAGATCTAATAATCTCCTGAGTCAAGCAAGCTGAGGCGCACTCGAGCTAGGACCTGCATTGAAAGGGCACAGTAGGCATGAGTACGGTGCACTTATACTCAGTAGGTATTGTAGGCTGACCAAGCAAAGTAGTAAATAAAGCATACAAAATATATACTAAGGGCACGTCACCTGCAATCAGAAAATATCCTACAACAGTAGCCCATACCGCTTACACTAACAGTCTATAATATCCAAATATAATACAACAACACATAAGATAGGGATACAAATATACACAATATCACATATAGGTAGAACAAAAGAGGGAGATGTATAATCATGATCATCAAGTACAATTAAAGGAAGATGGAACAATTAGATGTTAACAAGTCAAGATAGAGAACAAATAGGCAGATGACAAGTCAATATGGAAAGTCAAACATAACATAAACATAAAAAAATAGGTGCAATGTATATTATGATAATGATGATGATAATGCATGGTATTGGCACACAACCTCAAGTTTGGCACACAGTATTAAGTTTGGCACATAGCCTCAAGTTTGGCACACAGCCTTAAGACCACCAATATCCACAACTCTTCTCCGACATGATCCTTCAAAAATGGTTCATAAAATCCAATATCCGATACAAATATTCAGTATTCCAGCATTTCCAGTATTTTAAAAGTACATACATAACATAAGTCATAAATCACGTACACATACATGACAACAAGTATATATAAAGTAGTAAACAAACAAGTGAAATAATGTGTACGATGACATGACAATGACGATGCAATGTTCACAACCATTCAAAATGAGTATTTCCACAACCAATTCATGTGATATATTTTCACACCCAATTAACATGATGTATTTCCATAATTAACCACAATGTTACAATTCCACAACCACGTGAGCCAATTTCCACTTATTACTTTCGTTTCATTCATGAATTTCCACATGTCTCATATACCAATAAGTATGGATATATCTAAATATACCAATGAAGCCACATTAGGCATTTCAACAACATAATACAATTATTCAAATGTATTCAAGGCTATGAATGTCACATCGGACCCCCACACGATCACACATATCACATAATATCTCAATTTTAACAATTACATCACATATAGGCCCCCAAAATGACAAAACACATAGATAGACATTTTTCATGATTATTTCACACCCTTAACATATATTTTGTATCATCATTTACTACCCAACCCAGTATGAAAGAGTTAAGTCATAATCTACCTTAAAAGGCAAAACCGGTCTGCTATAATTCAAACCCATGACCTTATTCTAAACGAAAGATCCCAAACTATATGAAAAATATCAAATATGAAATCTACGCATCAAAACAAAACCAACGACATCCATATTGACTACTTTTGATTTGGGGTCAAAACAGACCCCCAAAATAGATTTTCAAAAAAGAAGGGCAAAATCAGAATTTTATTTCAAAAACATGTTCCCCATATTTTTAAAAGTCTACATCTTAAAACTCAAGTCAAATTGAGTC
Organism: Capsicum annuum; assembly: GCF_002878395.1. NCBI lineage: Eukaryota > Viridiplantae > Streptophyta > Magnoliopsida > Solanales > Solanaceae > Capsicum > Capsicum annuum. Next base: position 166,461,066 of record NC_061120.1, on the reverse strand, counting down.
AAAAACGAGGTTCAAATTGAAGAAAATCCATTTTTAAGCTTTACCGGAGAAAGTTATTGAAATCCAAGTTAAAATCAAGAATTGGAGTTGTTTTAAGAGTTAAATTGATGAAAAACTAGTAATTATAAGACAAAATTATTATTCAAGTGAAAAAAGTGAAATTGGGGTTTAAAATCAAGCCCTATCCTGTATTGCTCTGAGTTCTATTTTACTATTTCTGATTCTTTACTTCTGTTAAGCCACCCATCCTACTTCACGTTTTATTACGACTTTTGTTTAATATTTTTTTATTATTATTTTTATTTATTTTGAGTCGGGGGTCTATCGAAAAAAGCCTCTCTACTTCTTCGGGGTTAGCGGTATGGACTGTGTACATTTTATCCTCCCTAGACCCCACTGTGTGGGAATACACTAGGCTTGTTGTTGTTGTTGTTGAGAAATTAATCAAGAAATTACTAAGAAAACAGTGAATTCTTACTTTAAATCTGTAATAAAACCAAGAAATAGATGTTAATCTAGATATCCAAGCTCCCACAAGCTTTACTTTTAAGCTTCCACACTATTTTAAGGTTTAACTCACAAGAGGAAAAATGAAAATGAGCAAAATGGGCCAAAAAAGGTAAAAAATCTTCTATTTATAGCAGATTTTTCTGTACTATCAGTTTTTTTTATCGATCGAACTTCGATGAGGTGTTTGGGTGTCACAACCCAACCTGGGGCCCTGCCCCGATGGACATCCCAAACCACACTAGCCCGAGATACCCCTGTCACATCCTAACCCACTAGTGATATTGTCCGCTCTTGGCCCAAGCCCGCACGGCTTTAAAACGCGTTACTAGGGAGTAAGGATTTCTCACTTATATACCCAACATCCCTCTTATGTTTTGTTGATGTTGGACTCCTTCCTAGGTTGGAGTGTTACATACACCCCACTTATGGACTCAGCATCCTCGCTGAGGTTTGCCCTACCTAATGGGATTTGCCTATACACAGGAATGAGGTTTGCCCCACCTTACAAGGGTTTGCCTACACTCAATTTGAACTCTGGCCCACATCTATAGGGATGACACAGGAGTGGCTTTGATACCATTCTGTTACGATCTGACCTGATGCCTTGGCCGCGACGGGCATCCCGAACCATACAGGCCCGAGATACCCCTGTCACATCCCAACCAACTAGTGATATTATCCTCAGAGCCACTCATATATCGTCCCTATCGATGTAGGCCAGAGTTATCACTAGTGGGTTGGGACGTGACAGGGGTATCTCGGGCCTGCGTGGGTCGGGATACCCATCACGGCCAGGACCTCGGGTTGGGTCATGACAAAATGGTATCTGAGCAGTGATCCAACTTATTTCTACTTGCTTCTTAATAACTGCTGATTTTTTTCTCATGGCATCCTCTAGCACAAATAATCTTGCTCACTTTTCTGAAAAAACTTTGATTTCCATCAATGGATCTCAACTTCCATTGAAACTCAATTTTCAAAACTACCCCAATTGGATAGCCCAAATTACTCTTTTACTTCATGGTCACAATCTTATGGGTTATGTCACTAGTGCCAGCAAGTCACCTCCAACCACTATTGATAAAGATGGTCAACAGGTCTCTAATCCTGATAATTAATTTTGAGACTATCAAGACCAGTTAATTTTGGAAGCCATAATTGCTTTTATATCCTTTTCGGAAATGAATACCATCGCAAATGCCAAAACCTTAGTGAAGGCATGGACCAAGTTACAAATGGCTTTTGTAAACAAATCAGCTATGCGGATTTTATCCTTGCGTGACAAACTCTCTAGAGCAAAGAGAGATTCATATCCAGTTGCTGAATATCTTTAACTTATCAAATTAATTGCCAAGGAACTCTCCTTGTGAGGAAGTCTTGTTACTGATATAGATCTTGTGGTTCATGTTCTTAGGGGTGTTGATTCTGAGTTTCAAAATATTGATGCAGCTATTCATGCTAGAGACACCATCATATCAGTCGATGAACTCCAAGACAAGTTATTGGCTCATGAATTGTATTTGAAACAAATAGAGCTTCTAAAACTCTTTATAAGTAAGAGTAATGCATTATAACAAGCCTAAAATTACCTGTGCACAAGAGGCAGACTACATTCATGATGCAGATAAGACAAACCCTCAGCAGCTCCTATAGCAATTTTCAGTATCGTTATCCAATGAAGTGACTGCAAACTACCATTATCTGTATTCTTTTTTCTGAAAAAAGAACTAGCGAGATCTCCATTTGTCATATATCTGTATACTAGAAACTTTTCATTTTCACTCTCTAAA
>NC_061120.1:166450395-166455766 GCF_002878395.1 Capsicum annuum | reverse complement strand
TTTCTTTTTAACTGTGCTAAAATCAATTCTTTTAACTACTACATGAATCCCACCTTCCAGAATTCCATGGAAAATATCACCTGAATGTCCATGCTTAATAAGATTTGCATCACTGAAATCACCAGTTGTTTGAAGGATCTGCAGGTGGCTAAATACTACTCCTAAACTTAAAAATTTCAATGATGCACTTGGAGGTAGGGGAGGACTTGTGCTAATAGGAACAGGCTCTACACCAGTGACCCTTGATTCGTCCCGCCACTTTTGCAGCAACAAATCAGCAGCAACACAAAGATTATCACAATAGCAATAATTCCAACACCCCCTAGAACAGCAGCTGATATGATTACATTTTTGTGACTCGTCTTATCAGATTTATTAGGAGCCTGAAGCTCCATGGCATTTGGATCTCCAAAATTATCAAATAGCAAGCCATGCTCATCATAGAAAGATGCACATTCACTTGTATCCCTTTGACTTTCCAATCTTTATAGGCAATTTTTATTAAAGAACACATTAATTTGCCCGTAGTGCTCAGGAACTTTACCTTGGAAATAATTGTCTGTTAGATCAACAAAACTGAATCTTTGAATTACAGGCGGTAGATTCCCATAAAACATATTTTGAGAAAGATTCAAAAATTTCAACTTCTTGAAGGCAACATTCCCAATGACGGGAGAAATAGCTCCGGACAATAAATTTGAGGAAATATCAGGTAAAGTAAGGTTTCCAAGAGAGCCAAATGATGCAGGAATCGACCCGATGAGTGATTTGTGTGAAAGATCAAGAACTGGAAGACTTTCCAGTCGACTCAAACTTGAAGACACCATTCCACTAAGACCATTACTAGATACGTATATAATAGCTAAACTACTCAAATTGCCGAGAGTGGAAGGAATAGAATCAGTTATTGAACAGACCCTAAGATCAAGAACCTGTAAAGATGCAAGACTAATACCAAACCATTCAGGAACAGAACTAGGAAGTGCAAAATTTGATACATTAAATGACTCCAAAAGTGTCAAATTTTGAAGATCATCAACAAAGAATTGAGGATTTTTACTCCCAGTTCGTGTCCGTTTAAAACCAGAGATGTTTCTCTGAGTAACTCAACCATTCTTACAAGTAATACCTAGCCATTTTAAACAAGGAGTACCCTTTATAGGCCACTCTTTCTCTCTTAATCCTAAAGAAGATCTCAGCTGAAGCAATGCCAATCTCTCTTCTTGCTCGAATGTAGAATCAAAAATTAAGAAAAGCAAGAAACAAATGTAACCCAATTGGTACCTCATTCTTGACATTCATAGAGACCGTAAACAATTATGTGATTCTATATGTTCTTTTCGGAAAGATGAGTTTGATTCTTGGTTTTGAAAAGTATAGTACTAATATATTGTTCTACTAGTATTATTGCTATTACACACATCAAACTTCGCTTCTCCCTCTACCTACTCGTTTCCCTCCTTTTTCTTTTTTTTTTCTATCATTACAAACATATATCTAACTACAGACACGTGGAATAAAGAAGAAGGAACAACAAAATCCTTGAAGGTAAGGCAAGTCTATATTGATGCCCAAGCTAACTTAATGCAATTCTCATCTGAACCAACATATTTATTAAGCTTAGATCACTTTTTTTAATAGCTTGTTGGGATCAACAACTAATAAATGACATCAACATCTATATAGAGTCTCAGAGACAAAAATTGCATACCAAGTTAGTAACAAATATGAGGTATAACCCCTGTCAAAAGTAGCTAATCACAATCCACACAATATGATATATTCATTCGGCTAGTGTTGATATTGCATACTCTCTTATTTTCTCTTTTTTTCAAGAACACGTCCGAGTATCACAATCACAGTTCTATAGTGGAACACATCCTCCATACTTACATATGTTAGTTTTTGACTATCAAAAAAAATCCTACATAAAACTCTCACGTAAAATGACATTAGGACACATTCTTATGCCTCTACATTGTGATCATACATACAATGGTATAATAATACATTCTTACACCCCTACTTAACTCTCATATATGACATCATTGGAATACTTCTATGCACCCCTACGTAATGCACTTTTACTCTCTTCACGCATGAAAACACACGCATCTCATGTCATTGCACTATTTTTGAAACATATCAATACATAGGCTAGAATAGAGTATAATAAATACAAACTAAATTAGGTGCTCTATTTCACTAGCGACGCATTTTAAAGTGGTACAGGCCTGGTCCTAGAGCGGACAATATCACTAGTGGATTGGGGAGTTACAAGGGTGTCTCAGGCCTTTGTGGTTCGGGATGCCCGTTGCGGCCAAAGCCCCAGCTCATGTCATGAAATTGGGATTCGTTTGGAGTTCGATAAAAGCAAATAAACTATGCAATCATACTAAATTCGATGTTCTAGTCGTGATGGATATATTAGATTTTTATTTAAAAAAACATCATTTTCACAAAGTTGACCCTCGAAATTCGAAATCATAATTTTCTAGATCGAGAATCGAAATGAGATTTAAAAGCCATAAAATCAAACAAAATATGTTAATACCATAAAATCAACATTCTTGACTGTTGGCAAAGTCAGATTTTTCATCCAAAGTTATTTCGATCAAATATGGGTCTCATACTCATATTTTCAATTTTCTAACTTTTTGATTAATAGGTCAAAATAAGCTAGGGTGCACCGGGACCCGAACCAAAGGTCTACCTAGCCTAAAATCAATATTCTGGAGCTGCTGGTGCAGTCCGTTCGCCCATCCATCACACGAATCAAAATATATCTCCATAAGTCTAAAATAAGGCTCTCAAACCCATCAAAAATCACAATATCGCATGAATGGTAACAAAATGCATCAAAATTCATGCCAATCACTCCCACATCCCAGAAATATCATAATGCAACTACAGAGAGGGGTAAAATAGTCAAATCACACAAAATCATAAATTTTATGTCTTTCATTAAATTTTTAGGTCGTTACATCATCCACCACCAAAAATTTAGTTCGTCCTCAAACTAAGGCAAAGAAATACCTGAATCAATGAAGAGCTGAGGATAATAACTATGCATATCAGACTCAAACTCCTAAGTAGCCTTATTACAGTCGATATCGCCACTAAACCTTAACCCCAGGGATAACTCTAGAGCACAACTGCCTAACATCCCTAGAGAAAATGAAAACCGGCTCCTTAACAAGGGACAACCGCTCATCTAACTAAATTGACTCCCAATGAATGACATGAGACTCATCAGGAATATAGCGATGAAGCATAAAAACTTGCAAAACTGGATGAACAGCTGATAGATCAGGGGAAAAAGCCAACTTATAAGTCATATCCCCAACAGTACGAAGAATCCCAAATGGACCAATATACCTGGGGCTAAGCTTTCCCCTCTTCACAAACCTCATCACACCTTTCATGAGTGAAACTCAAAGAAAAACACGATAACTAACACCAAATCTCAAGGCACGAAGTCTACGATCAGTATAGCACTTCTGCCTACTCTGAGCCGCTCTAAGTCTATACTAAAAGACCCAAACTCTATCCAAAGAATCACGAGGCAAGTTCGTACATTGAGGTCTCACCTTCAAAACATCAATCCAACCCACTGGGAAGCGACAAAGTGTATCATATAATGCCTCAAAATGAGTCATATCAATACTGTAATGGTAGTTATTATTATATGCAAAATCTTCTAAAGCTAAATATTGCTCCCATGGGCCACCAAAATCTATCACGTATGCATAGAGCATATCTTCTAAAACCTGGATAGTCCGCTCTAATTGGCCCTCAATCTGGGCGTGAAATATTGTGCTAAGATCAACCCAATTACCCAACTCATCCTAAAAAGCCTTCCAAAAGTGAGATGTGAACACAAGACCTCGATTTGAAATAATGGACACCGACACACCATGAAGACACATAACCTCACAAATATAGATACGGGCCAACCTCTCGGCACTGAATAAAACCTGAACTGGAATAAAATAAGATGACTTGGTCAATCAATCCACAATGACCCAAACACTGTCAGAATCATGGGGTGTACGAGACAAACCAGTCATAAAGTCCATAGTGATTCGTTCCCACTTCCATTCGAGAATGGGTAACCTCTGAAGCGAACCACCAGGTCTCATATGCTCGGCCTTCACCTTCTGATAGCATAGGCAACGAGCTATAAAATACACTATGTATCACCTCATACTACCCTACCAGTAGTGTTGTCTCAAATCATAATACCTCTTAGTCATGTTAGGATGGATGAAATATCTGGAATAATAAGCCTCCTCCAAGATCAACCTAATCCAATCACCCACCCTAGGCACACAAAATCGGCCCCCAATCCTCAAAACTCCATCTAAATCAAGTGAGGCTTCCTTAGCCTCTTTATTCAACACCTTAACTCAAATCAACCTTAATCTAACATCATCAAACTGATGAGCTCAAATCTGCTATATCAAAGAAGATCTAGCCTCTACAAATGCCAAAACACGCCCAGGTGTCAAAATATCAAGTCTAACTATCTGGTTAGCTAAAGACTGAACCTCTAGGGTCAAAGGCCTCTCTTGGGTCAAAATATACACCAAGCTACCTATGCTAGTCAACTTCTGACTCAAGGCATCCATAACCATATTAACCTTACCCGAATGGTAGAGACTAGTCAAGTTATAATCCTTAAGCAATTCAAGCCAACGATGCTACCTCAAATTAAGATCTTTCTGGGTAAAGAAGTACTGATTCTATGGTGATCTGAGAAGATCTCACAACGGACTCCATACAAGTAGTGCCTCCACAGCTTCAAGGCAAACACAACTGTGCATAACTCCAAATCATGCATAGTATAATTCCTCTCATAAGACTTCAACTAATGAGATGCATACACAATCACCTTACCCTCCTAAATTAACATACCACCTAATCTAATACCAAAACCATCACAAAGCATGGTAAATCCTACACCCTCCTTGGGCAAAGCCAATATAAGAGTTGAAGTCAATAAGTCCTTGAGCTTTTGAAAGTTTGCCTCACAAGTATCAGACGACTGAAAGAAAATCTTTCTCTGAGTCAACTTGGTCAATGGAGTTGCAATAGAAGAAAAACCCTCAATAAAACGCTGATAATAACCTGCCAAGCCAATAAAACTTTGAATCTCGATGGGAGAAGTAGGTCTAGACCAATCACGAATCACTGCAACCTTGGCTAGATCAAATATAATACCTTCCTTAGTCACCATATGACCCAAGAAAGAAACAAACACCAACCAAAAGTCACACTTAGAGAACTTAATATACAACTTCTCATCCCTCAATCTCTGAAGCACAATTTGCAAATGCTCTAAATGCTCAACCTCACTCTTTGAATAAAC